>NC_086454.1:75445372-75745372 GCF_028390025.1 Pseudophryne corroboree | reverse complement strand
TTATCTTGGCTTCTTTGCTGCGCCTAGGCACACCATGGTTTATTTACATAAACCCTTCATCTATGACTTAATCCCCTGCTGTATTGTTCTCTGTATTATATTGCAATACAATACAGAGAACAATACAGCAGGGGATTGAGTCATTACAGCAGGGATTAAGTCTGAGCGCCCCGTCTCATTTAATCCTATTAAAGGCCAAAATAAACATGGACCCATCTGTACTGTCTGCAACTGAATGCATTGTGATGTCATATAGGTTCTGTCAAGCTGAATGCACTGTGGTGTCACAGAGGTACAGTTTATCTGCCTGCAACTGAATGTATTGTGATGTCACAGAGGTACTGTCTAGCTGAATGCATTGTGATGTCACAGAGGTACTGTCTAGCTGAATGCATTGTGATGTCACAGAGGCACTGTCTAGCTGCCTGCAGCTGAATGTATTATGATGTCACAAGGTACTGTCTAGCCTCCTGGAGCTGAATGTATTGTGATGTCACAGAGGTACTGTCTAAATGAATGAGTTGTAATGTCACAGAGGCACTGTCTTGCTGCCTACAGCTGAATACATTGTGATGTCACAGAGGTACTGTCTAGCTGAATGCATTGTGATGACACAGAGGTACTGTCTAGCTTCCTGCAACTGAATGCACTGTGATGTCATATAAGTACAGTATAACTGAAAGCATTGTGATGTCAGAGTCTATCTGCCTGCAGCTGAATATATTGTGATGTCACAGAGGTACTGTCTAGCTACCTGCAACTGAAATCACTGTGATGTTATATAGGTACTGTCTAGCTGAATGCATTGTTATGTTACAGAGGTTCAGTCTATATGCCTGCAGCTGAATATTGTTATATCACAGAGGGATTGTCTAGCTGCCTGCAGCTAAATGCATTGTGATGTCACAGAGGTACTGTCTAGCTGAATGCATTGTGATTTCACGGAGGTACTGTCTAGCTGAATGTATTGTGATATCTCAGAGGTACTGTCTAGCTGAATGCATTGTGATATCACAGAGATAATGTCTATCTGCCTGCAGCTGAATGCATTGTGATGTCACAGAGGTACTGTCTAGCTGAATACATTGTGATGTCACAGAAGTACAGTTTATCTGCCTGCAACTGAATGTATTGTGATGTCATAGAGGTACTGTCTAGCTGAATTCATTGTAATGTCACAGAAGTACAGTCTATCTGCCTGCAGCTGAATGTATTGTGATGTCACAGAGGTATTGTCTCACTGAATGCATTATGATTTCAACAAGGTACTATCTAGCTGAATGCATTGTGATGTCACAGAGGTACTGCCTAGCTGAATATATTGTGATATAACAAAGATACTGTCTGAACATGAAACTGAACATGGTCAGCAGGTTGTACAGGTTCCGCGGAGGCTGTGCAGGCCTCGTTTTTTTAGGGGGCGTTTAAACGCATTGTCCGATGATAAGGTCATACAGATGTTCCGTCTAAATCGTAACAACATTTTCCGTCTGTATGACCTTGTCAAACTGGGCCTAGACCCTGAGACAGCACGCTCTCGCCCTGTCTCAGGCCTGCACAAACTCCTGGCTGTGTTGCACTTTATGGCTACTGGCAGCTTTCAGGCTGTGTCTGGGGATGTCATAGGAATCTCACAGCCCTCATTTTCCAGAATCTTAACACAGGTGATGTATACCTAACGACCTCTTCTGTTTTGTGTTTGTTTTAATTTCTCGGTGGCCAGTTCTTTCCTAAAATCTCAAGTTTATTGTTCTTTAAAATGTTTACACAGGTTTTGGCTGTTTTGCAGCCCCACATCGAGGCCTCAATCTACTTCCCTACCCAGGAGTCTCAGTGGCATGCCGTCAGGGTAGATTTCTATGAGCTGGCTGGCATGCCCAATGTGCTTGGAGCCATAGATTGCACACACATTGAGCTGAGACCACCTAGGGGCAGGCAGCACATATATACAAACCGCCATTTTGAACACTCCACAAATGTGCAGGTGGTTTGTGATGCAAATCTCAAAATAATGAGTGTTGTTGCTGGTTACCCTGGGGGCTGCCATGACGCCTTCATCCTCAGTCAGTCATCCCTCTTTGATAAGTTTGAGGACGGACAAATGCCATATGGATAGCTGCTGGGTATGTAATTTGATATGTGTAAGCCTGCGTATACTTTGTCCAAATACAGGTGCAGATGTATTAACCTGTAGAAGGCATAAGGAAGTGAGAAACCAGTGATCTGTGCAAGGTGATAAAGGCACCAGCCAATCAGCTCCAATATGTAAATGAACATTTAGGAACAGATTGTCTGCTGCCTTTATTACCTTGCACATATCACTGGTTTATCACTTCCTTATGCCTTCTACAGGTTAATACATCTGCCCCACAGTGTGTTACTTATGTGTTGCTGTATCTTAACATGAATCACATTACTATATCTGTCTTTTAGGTGATGGAGAATATGGCTGTTTCTCTTGGCTTCTAACTCCATTGTCCCGACCTGATACCCCTGCTGAACACAATTACAATCATGCACATAAGTCCACGCGGAATGTGATAGAAAGATGTTTTGGTGTGCTGAAATCTAGGTTTCGGTGTCTGGATAAGTCTGGTGGCCTTTTGTTGTATAGTCCCTCCAAGGTAACTCAAATTGTGTTCTGCTGTTGCTTTCTTCATAACATGTGTTTGCAACAACATCTGCCACATGTTGAGGAGGAGGAGGAGGAGGAGGAAGAAAGCAGCCAGCAAGCAGAGGAATTAGAGACATCTGGTTATACTTGGAGTACAGATGTAGAGAGGAAGGTTAGGCAAGAGCTCATCACTCGCTATTTCTAAGGTAAGTTTGGTTTGCTTATTTCATTTGTTGTGTAATCATAAATAGATGTTTTGCCATTTTTATTGGCAAAACCATTACTCAGAATGTGTCTGTCTCCTTGACACATACAAACATACCCTCACTTTATGCAAAACAAATGTCGCATGTGTATTGTGTGTATTTTTAAACTCAAAACAACAGATTATGAGTGGCATGCATTAAGTCTGGATAAGTGATCATAAACTTGCAGTGCTAATTTATTACAAGCCCACATAATCCATTTAGTATTTCACTTTATCATTGTGTGTAACGTCATAATGCACAGGTTCACAAACTCGGCCCTCAGGACCACACACAGTGCATGTTTTTCACGTAACCCAGTAGAAGCACAGGTGTATGAATTACTCACAGACATATGTTAAAAGGTTCACAGGTGGAGCTAATTATGTCACTTGTGATTCTGTGAGTAGACCTGCAAAACATGCACTGTGTGGGGTCCTGAGGGCCGAGTTTGAGAACCTGTGTTCCCAAAAAACACTCCTTAACATATAATATGTTAGCCTTGAGGAATACACGTGTCCCTATGTGTGATGCTCCATCATATTTAAGAGACACAAACTTACTGTAATCAGGAATAATTTATTTCCTAATGTTTGATGCAGTAAACTTGCTGATGTGTAAGTAAATACAGAGTTTGCCACATATATACATTATTATACACATTCTTTGTTTTTTGGTTAAAAAGTTCTTATTTGTTGGTTTCTGCATCATGTGTAATGACATTCTTACTAATTTTTAACACACACAAACATGTCCCAACAATACTGACATTCATTTTGTCAATGTTTTTAAAAAATTTCAATGCCAACATATTAAAAGCTTTTTACGCAACTCAATTGTGTTCTTCTTGTAATGTTGTATAGAGAAGAAAGGTAAAATAGTTATCAATAACATTGTAATTTGGATTGTCTGCAGGAAAAGAGAATGATTGGAATCTAGAAAGAGTAATGATTAGAAAAAAATCAAGTGGTCAGTTTACTTCCTGCTAAAGACATTCTGCCTGGCTGCCAATTATTGTGTCTGCAGGAAAAGAGAATGATTGGAATCTAGAAAGAGTAATGATTAGAAAAAAATCAAGTGGTCAGTTTACTTCCTGTTAAAGACATTCTGCCTGGCTGCCAATTATTGTGTCTGCAGGAAAAGAGAATGATTGGAATCTAAAAAGAGTAATGATTAGAAAAAAATCAAGTGGTCAGTTTACTTCCTGCTAACATGTATGTGCGGCTCCATCAACATTTCCCTCCTCCAATACCAAAATGGTAAAGAATAAATGTGCGTACAAATTTTATGTTGTTGTTTGTACCACTTATAATTAATGATGTTGTAAAAATTGTCAAGGAGCTAAGTGTTATATATTTTTTGCCAAACATACACTTACTAACTATTTTGAGTTACTTATCACAAATGTCTAACTTGTATTATTTTCACGTTTTTTTTGGTGGCTGCTTGTCCTGCCCTTTGCCTTTAGCACTGTCATGTTGTCGTGCTCTGGTGGAGCGTCTTGGTGGTGATGAGACTGGCGTGATATTTGGAGTAGTCGTACCAGAACTGCTGCTTGTTTGCTGTTGGTGCATGCATCTGAGTGTTTCATTCAGGTTAGTGAGGGTGGCATTGAGTTCACGTGTAGCAGCATTTTGATTGTCTACAATTCGGAATAAAGTTTCATTAATCTTTTGATTGTTTTGAAAAATGTTCATATAACTTTTCTGTTGTCTGTGCTGTTCTTCCATTAGTCTGTGCTGTTCTTCCATTAGTCTGTACTGTTCTTCCATTATGCGCTGTAAGTTGCCCATGACCTGTGTAATGTCTGTATGCATGAGTTCCATGGTATTGCCTATTCTGGTTGTTTGTTCATTTTGTCTACTCAGATTTCTTGATATTCTTCTGAGGTGAGATGGTAGGCTTGCAAACATTTGTGTCTGCCTACGCAGGCAATCTTCATTAGTGGCCTGCTGTCTAGCCCAAATGGACCAAAACACCTGATCAGGGCCTTGTGTTACTGGTGTTGTTGGGCTGTGTTGTGGTGGTGGTGTGCTTTGCTGTGGTGGTGTACTCACAGGTGCTGGGGGGCTCATTCCTTGCCTTAATGGCTGCATTTCTAAGATGTTTGTCTCCTCCATGTCACTGTGTTGCTGTTGTTGCAGAGGGATGCTGTTCCCAGGACTAGAAGCTGAAAAAAATCTTTGTTAGCTATCCATATGTTTGAGAAATGTAAACAAATCACTACACATCGAACACGTCATTCACTGTTGCTTTCAACTATTCTGCCTAGCAACATCATCACTCATAACTTAAATACATACATATGCCTGTTTGTGGCAAATGTGTCTGGTTACTTAATTGTGAAAGCAAACACTTTATTTTTATTGTAGCTCACACATACTCCACCATAAAAACACATTGGAATCCATAATGTGTTACCTTATAGCTTTGATCAAACAAACATAGTAATGTTTTTATATGTATTTTGCAATGTTACCTCAAACACACATGTGAAATTTGGAAAAACAACCTTACTTTTTTCAATTAAAAAAACATGCTTTTTTTGTTGCAGCATCTTACACACAATGTCATACTGTATGGCTCAAGTGGACATACATATATTTACTGGATGTGGACAAGGCCATTTAGCTAGGATTCCATTTCAGCTTTTACCTTCTGCGGTAAGTATCTAAGTTTTTGATGTGTTTTGCCTTAATGCGGTTATGTAAAATTTAGATTACGTTCTGACATTTTTTACATTTACTTCAGTTTGATACTCACAATCAAGATGAGGGGAGTGTGGATGACGTCTTGGAGGTGTGTCCAAAATTTGGAGTGGGGGGACAGAACATACGGACGATAATCTTCGTGGCGGGGTAGCCTGCTGTGGTTGGCCCGGGACATACGACCTTGCTTTCTTTTCGGCCACAGGTTTTTTGTGGTGATGTCTTACAGAAGTGCCACTTCTGCTGCTCCATACTTCTTTTGATGGACCTTTTAATGAAAGTGCAATTTTGTTATGGCCATTACTTTACAAACATACCCTATACTACAATGGACACTTTACCTGCTTCCGCAGCGTCATCATCATCTGATGTGATAGGAGTTACTGGCCGACGAGTAGTACTGCTTTTTTCAAACACTGTATAAAAAAAATAATAATAATAATTATTCATGCTATTGTGGATACATCAACCATTATGCTTATAAACATTTATTCTTTAAGAAATGCTTGTTTTTAAAAAAAAAAAAAAAACATAAGGACCGGAAACAAAACAAAACAAAACATAAAACAATAAACATTGTCCAATAGACATATGCACTATGGCAAAATCAACACAGGAAAACATGTACAGGACACTGACATAGGCCACAAGTAAAAAAAAAAACATTACCAACGAAAAACACACACATCTTCATTTTGTATTGAAAGGAAAAATATTACAGATGCAATATATAAATTGCTCTGTGATGTGGCACTCCAAACACACATTACCACTATATGAGTCAAACCAAAATGTAGCAATATTTTAAAAATTACACTGCAGTGTGGTGTCACGGTACAAATACAAGCTAAAAATTATCAATGAAATAGTGTTATTTTGTTTAAAAATTTTACATTATCTAATAATGACATTACACATGTAAGTGGTTTCCAAACCACTTTCCACTACTCCAGCCTCTAACATGACAACCACTGTTTTTTAAACATTGCACATGGATCACAAAAATATAAAACATAGTCACAATTTTTAAATTAAAAAAACGCCCAAAAGGAAAACATTATTGCAGGACAATTCAGAGACACACCAAGTCCAAACTACACATGCAAAATATCTTTCATAAAAACACATGACATACAATAAAGTAAGATGTTACATTGGCTTTTGTATAAAATATTAACCAAAACAATGTATTTGCTGACACACACTTGAAGATGGGAGTAATATGCAACGTCACATGACACACATTTAAAAAAATAAATAAAAAAATCATAGAATGTAAATGCAAATACACATGCTCACCATTCTTCCTGGGCCTATCTGAATCCCGGACATGGGTTGCAGAGACAACTTCAGGAGGTATTACACTCCGCATGGGCTCCTCATACTCCAGATAACTTGCAATATAGGGCTGCCCACCACCGGTTTTCCGAGCCGACTTGGCCTCCTTGGCCATTTTGGACTTGACACGTCGCTTTATGTCATAGTACCGTTTGCGGCACGTGTCCTCCGTCCGCTTGACCACCCCCTCACTATTGACAGCAGCAACAACTTTCGCCCACAACACCGTCTTCCTCCGTGTTGGCACCCTGGCGGACTCAGGGCCAAATATCTGCCTCTGATACTTCATCTGCTCATGCACCAATGCCACATTTTCAGCAAAACTAAACTTTACATTCCGCCCAGTCTTAGTAGTGGTGCGTGGCTGCGGAGCACTCTGACTGTGACATCACTTAACATCACTTGAGGCTGCTGCAGCAACCTCACCCACCTCCTCCACCTCACTAACACTCACCTCCTCCACCTGACCAACCTCCTCCCCCTCACTCACACCCTCCACCTCACCCACCTCTGAGTCACACATAATTGTGTGTCTAAACAGTTAACACATAAAAAAAAGACAAACAACACACTCCTCCACTACCACTACACAACTCACACACACCCACACACACACACACCCACACACACACACACACACACACACACACACACACACACACACACACACACTGACAAGGGACTATAAAGAAAAATAACTAGGACTAAAAATGAAACAAAGACAAAAAATGACAAGACGACTTTCAAACACAATACCACACTCAGAAATCGCTACCAACACTCCTCACCAAACCACAAATTCACCTACCTCCACAGCACAACCTCCCTCCTCCTCACCACTAACTAAACCCACGAGGTGCGGACGGTTTGGGGCGTATTTATGGTTGCGCACAGACACTCCTACCATCTGAAACACAACCAATCACGAACGGGGATGAAAATCGAAACTGAAAGTGAAAATGCGGCCACGGGGAAAAAAAAACCCTGCCGCGTTTAACTTAGGAAAAAAAACAGCAAATACTCCAAAAACACGTACGCAAACGACAATGACGCCCGTAAATGTGCCAAAAAAAAATCCGACTGGCATCGACATCGGAAAACACGAAAACCATAAAGTCGACTGCTTCGTAACTTTGCGAATATGGATTCAAAAAGTTGCATGAAAATGCACCCGATACAAAACGAGTTTAAACACTACACAAACCGACTCAAACACGAATATTAGTAAATATTGCCCTAGGTGTCTGCAGCTAAATGTAATGTGATGTCACAGAGATACTGTCTTGCTGAATGCATTGTGGTGTCACAGAGGTACTGTCTAGCTGCCTGCAACTAAATATATTTTGATGTCACAGAAGTACTGTCTAGCTGAATGTTCAGTATTGTGATGTCACAGAGGTACTGTCTAGCTGAATGCTTTGTGATGTCACAGAGGTACTGTCTAGCTGCCTGCAGCTGAATGCATTGTGATGTCACAGAGGTACTGTCTAGCCAATTGAATTGTGATATCACAGAGGTACTGTCTAGGTGCCTGCAGCTGAATGCTTTGTGATTTCACAAGGTACTGTCTTGCTGCCTGCAGTTGAATGTATTGTGAATACACTGAGATACTGTCTAGCTGAATGTATTGTGATGTCACAGAGGTACTGTGTAGCTAAATGCATTGTGATTTCACAGAGGCAATGTCTTGCTGCCTACAGCTGAATGCATTGCGATGTTACAGAGGTACAGTCTAGGTGCCTGCAGCTGAATGTAATGTGATGTCACAGAGGTACTGTCTTGCTGAATGCATTGTGGTGTCATAGAGTTAATGTTTAGATGCCCCCCCCGCAGTGTCCAATACACTGCCCCACACAGTGCTAGCCCTTGTTGGCTTCTTCTACTGCCGCCGGTGCTGCTCCTCCTGTATGAGGGATGGAAGGGGAGGAGAGAGCCTGCGGTGAGGGTGACAGAGTCTCTGGCGGTGGCGGGCATTTAAAATATGGTGCCGGTGAGTGAGCCAATCAAAACTCGCGGTCTGGCAGCCAATCAGGTGCCGCCACTGCTGGTCCACAAGCTCTGATTGGCTGACGGCCGGCACCATATTAAATATGAAGGGAGGCGGAGTGCCAGTGACTGCCCAAGCTCGTGCGCTCTGTGAGCTACCGAAAATACTACGGCTAGCTACCGGTAGCTCGCGAGCTACGGGTTGGAGATCACTGGTCTAGCTGAATGCATTGTGATGTCACAGAGGTACTGTCTAGCTGCCTGCAGCTGAATGCATTGTGATGTCACAGAGGTACTGTCTAGATGAATGCATTGTGATGTCACATGGGTACTATCTAGCTACCTGCAGCTGAATATATTGTGATGTCATATATGTACTGTCTAGCTGAATGCATTGTGATGTTACAGAGGTACAGTCTAGCTGAATGTATTTAGATGTCAGAGAGGTACTGTCTAGCTTTCTGCATTGTGATGTCACAGAGGTACAGTCTAGGTTCCTGCAGCTGAATGCAATGTGATGTCACAGAAGTACTGTCCAGCTGAATGTATTGTGATATCATAGAGCTACTGTCTAGCTGCCTGCAGCTGAATGCATTGTGATGTCACAGAGGTACTGTCTAGCTGAATGCATTGTAATGTCACAGAGGTACTGTCTAGCTGAATGCATTGTGATGTCACATGGGTACTATCTAGCTACCTGCAGCTGAATATATTGTGATGTCATATATGTACTGTATAGCTGAATGCATTGTGATGTTACAGAGGTACAGTTTAGCTGAATGTATTTAGATGTCAGTGAGGTACTGTCTAGCTTTCTGCATTGTGATGTCACAGAGGTACAGTCTAGGTTCCTGCAGCTGAATGCAATGTGATGTCACAGAAGTACTGTCCAGCTGATTGTATTGTGATTAGAGATGAGCGGGTTCGGTTTCTCTGAATCCGAACCCGCACGAACTTCATGTTTTTTTCACGGGTCCGAGCAGACTCGGATCCTCCCGCCTTGCTCGGTTAACCCGAGCGCGCCCGAACGTCATCATGACGCTGTCGGATTCTCGCGAGACTCGGATTCTATATAAGGAGCCGCGCGTCGCCGCCATTTTCACACGTGCATTGAGATTGATAGGGAGAGGACGTGGCTGGCGTCCTCTCCATTTAGATTAGGGTTGAGAGAGAGAGAGAGAGAGAGAGATTGACCTGAGGCTGTGATACTGTAGAAGAGAGTGCAGAGTTTAGTGACTGACGACCACAGTGACCACCAGACAGTGCAGTTGTTTGTTTTATTTAATATATCCGTTCTCTGCCTGAAAAAAACGATACACACAGTGACTCAGTCACATACCATATCTGTGTGCACTGCTCAGCCCAGTGTGCTGCATCAATGTATATATATATCTGACTGTGCTCAGCTCACACAGCTTATAATTGTGGGGGAGACTGGGGAGCACTGCAGTGCCAGTTATAGGTTATAGCAGGAGCCAGGAGTACATAATATTATATTAAAATTAAACAGTGCACACTTTTGCTGCAGGAGTGCCACTGCCAGTGTGACTAGTGACCAGTGACCTGACCACCAGTATATATAATATTAGTAGTATACTATCTCTTTATCAACCAGTCTATATTAGCAGCAGACACAGTACAGTGCGGTAGTTCACGGCTGTGGCTACCTCTGTGTCGGCACTCGGCAGCCCGTCCATAATTGTATATACCACCTAACCGTGGTTTTTTTTTCTTTCTTTATAGTCATACTAGTTACGAGTATACTATCTCTTTATCAACCAGTCTATATTAGCAGCAGACACAGTACAGTGCGGTAGTTCACGGCTGTGGCTACCTCTGTGTCGGCACTCGGCAGCCCGTCCATAATTGTATATACCACCTAACCGTGGTTTTTTTTCTTTCTTTATACATACATACTAGTTACGAGTATACTATCTCTTAATCAACCAGTCTATATTAGCAGCAGACACAGTACAGTGCGGTAGTTCACGGCTGTGGCTACCTCTGTGTCGGCACTCGGCAGCCCGTCCATAATTGTATATACCACCTAACCGTGGTTTTTTTTTCTTTCTTTATACATACATACTAGTTACGAGTATACTATCTCTTTATCAACCAGTCTATATATTAGCAGCAGACACAGTACAGTGCGGTAGTTCACGGCTGTGGCTACCTCTGTGTCGGCACTCGGCAGCCCGTCCATAATTGTATATACCACCTAACCGTGGTTTTTTTTTCTTTCTTTATACATACATACTAGTTACGAGTATACTATCTCTTTATCAACCAGTCTATATATTAGCAGCAGACACAGTACAGTGCGGTAGTTCACGGCTGTGGCTACCTCTGTGTCGGCACTCGGCAGCCCGTCCATAATTGTATATACCACCTAACCGTGGTTTTTTTTTCTTTCTTTATACATACATACTAGTTACGAGTATACTATCTCTTTATCAACCAGTCTATATTAGCAGCAGACACAGTACAGTGCGGTAGTTCACGGCTGTGGCTACCTCTGTGTCGGCACTCGGCAGCCCGTCCATAATTGTATATACCACCTAACCGTGTTTTTTTTTTCTTTCTTTATACATACATACTAGTTACGAGTATACTATCTCTTTATCAACCAGTCTATATATTAGCAGCAGACACAGTACAGTGCGGTAGTTCACGGCTGTGGCTACCTCTGTGTCGGCACTCGGCAGCCCGTCCATAATTGTATATACCACCTAACCGTGGTTTTTTTTTCTTTCTTTATACATACATACTAGTTACGAGTATACTATCTCTTTATCAACCAGTCTATATATTAGCAGCAGACACAGTACAGTGCGGTAGTTCACGGCTGTGGCTACCTCTGTGTCGGCACTCGGCAGCCCGTCCATAATTGTATATACCACCTAACCGTGGTTTTTTTTTCTTTCTTTATACATACATACTAGTTACGAGTATACTATCTCTTTATCAACCAGTCTATATTAGCAGCAGACACAGTACAGTGCGGTAGTTCACGGCTGTGGCTACCTCTGTGTCGGCACTCGGCAGCCCGTCCATAATTGTATATACCACCTAACCGTGGTTTTTTTTTCTTTCTTTATACATACATACTAGTTACGAGTATACTATCTCTTTATCAACCAGTCTATATATTAGCAGCAGACACAGTACAGTGCGGTAGTTCACGGCTGTGGCTACCTCTGTGTCGGCACTCGGCAGCCCGTCCATAATTGTATATACCACCTAACCGTGGTTTTTTTTTCTTTCTTTATACATACATACTAGTTACGAGTATACTATCTCTTTATCAACCAGTCTATATATTAGCAGCAGACACAGTACAGTGCGGTAGTTCACGGCTGTGGCTACCTCTGTGTCGGCACTCGGCAGCCCGTCCATAATTGTATATACCACCTAACCGTGGTTTTTTTTTCTTTCTTTATACATACATACTAGTTACGAGTATACTATCTCTTTATCAACCAGTCTATATTAGCAGCAGACACAGTACAGTGCGGTAGTTCACGGCTGTGGCTACCTCTGTGTCGGCACTCGGCAGCCCGTCCATAATTGTATATACCACCTAACCGTGGTTTTTTTTTCTTTCTTTATACATACATACTAGTTACGAGTATACTATCTCTTTATCAACCAGTCTATATATTAGCAGCAGACACAGTACAGTGCGGTAGTTCACGGCTGTGGCTACCTCTGTGTCGGCACTCGGCAGCCCGTCCATAATTGTATATACCACCTAACCGTGGTTTTTTTTTCTTTCTTTATACATACATACTAGTTACGAGTATACTATCTCTTTATCAACCAGTCTATATATTAGCAGCAGACACAGTACAGTGCGGTAGTTCACGGCTGTGGCTACCTCTGTGTCGGCACTCGGCAGCCCGTCCATAATTGTATATACCACCTAACCGTGGTTTTTCTTTCTTTCTTTATACATACATACTAGTTACGAGTATACTATCTCTTTATCAACCAGTCTATATATTTGCAGCAGACACAGTACAGTGCGGTAGTTCACGGCTGTGGCTACCTCTGTGTCGGCACTCGGCAGCCCGTCCATAATTGTATATACCACCTAACCGTGGTTTTTTTTTCTTTCTTAATACATACATACTAGTTACGAGTATACTATCTCTTTATCAACCAGTCTATATATTAGCAGCAGACACAGTACAGTGCGGTAGTTCACGGCTGTGGCTACCTCTGTGTCGGCACTCGGCAGCCCGTCCATAATTGTATACTAGTATCCATCTCCATTGTTTACCTGAGGTGCCTTTTAGTTGTGCCTATTAAAATATGGAGAACAAAAATGTTGAGGTTCCAAAATTAGGGAAAGATCAAGATCCACTTCCACCTCGTGCTGAAGCTGCTGCCACTAGTCATGGCCGAGACGATGAAATGCCAGCAACGTCGTCTGCCAAGGCCGATGCCCAATGTCATAGTACAGAGCATGTCAAATCCAAAACACCAAATATCAGAAAAAAAAGGACTCCAAAACCTAAAATAAAATTGTCGGAGGAGAAGCGTAAACTTGCCAATATGCCATTTACGACACGGAGTGGCAAGGAACTGCTGAGGCCCTGGCCTATGTTCATGGCTAGTGGTTCAGCTTCACATGAGGATGGAAGCACTCAGCCTCTCGCTAGAAAAATGAAAAGACTCAAGCTGGCAAAAGCAGCACAGCAAAGAACTGTGCATTCTTCGAAATCCCAAATCCACAAGGAGAGTCCAATTGTGTCGGTTGCGATGCCTGACCTTCCCAACACTGGACGTGAAGAGCATGCGCCTTCCACCATTTGCACGCCCCCTGCAAGTGCTGGAAGGAGCACCCGCAGTCCAGTTCCTGATAGTCAGATTGAAGATGTCAGTGTTGAAGTACACCAGGATGAGGAGGATATGGGTGTTGCTGGCGCTGGGGAGGAAATTGACCAGGAGGATTCTGATGGTGAGGTGGTTTGTTTAAGTCAGGCACCCGGGGAGACACCTGTTGTCCGTGGGAGGAATATGGCCGTTGACATGCCAGGTGAAAATACCAAAAAAATCAGCTCTTCGGTGTGGAGGTATTTCACCAGAAATGCGGACAACAGGTGTCAAGCCGTGTGTTCCCTTTGTCAAGCTGTAATAAGTAGGGGTAAGGACGTTAACCACCTCGGAACATCCTCCCTTATACGTCACCTGCAGCGCATTCATAATAAGTCAGTGACAAGTTCAAAAACTTTGGGTGACAGCGGAAGCAGTCCACTGACCAGTAAATCCCTTCCTCTTGTAACCAAGCTCACGCAAACCACCCCACCAACTCCCTCAGTGTCAATTTCCTCCTTCCCCAGGAATGCCAATAGTCCTGCAGGCCATGTCACTGGCAATTCTGACGATTCCTCTCCTGCCTGGGATTCCTCCAATGCATCCTTGCGTGTAACGCCTACTGCTGCTGGCGCTGCTGTTGTTGCTGCTGGGAGTCGATGGTCATCCCAGAGGGGAAGTCGTAAGCCCACTTGTACTACTTCCAGTAAGCAATTGACTGTTCAACAGTCCTTTGCGAGGAAGATGAAATATCACAGCAGTCATCCTGCTGCAAAGCGGATAACTGAGGCCTTGACAACTATGTTGGTGTTAGACGTGCGTCCGGTATCCGCCGTTAGTTCACAGGGAACTAGACAATTTATTGAGGCAGTGTGCCCCCGTTACCAAATACCATCTAGGTTCCACTTCTCTAGGCAGGCGATACCGAGAATGTACACGGACGTCAGAAAAAGACTCACCAGTGTCCTAAAAAATGCAGTTGTACCCAATGTCCACTTAACCACGGACATGTGGACAAGTGGAGCAGGGCAGGGTCAGGACTATATGACTGTGACAGCCCACTGGGTAGATGTATGGACTCCCGCCGCAAGAACAGCAGCGGCGGCACCAGTAGCAGCATCTCGCAAACGCCAACTCTTTCCTAGGCAGGCTACGCTTTGTATCACCGCTTTCCAGAATACGCACACAGCTGAAAACCTCTTACGGCAACTGAGGAAGATCATCGCGGAATGGCTTACCCCAATTGGACTCTCCTGTGGATTTGTGGCATCGGACAACGCCAGCAATATTGTGTGTGCATTAAATATGGGCAAATTCCAGCATGTCCCATGTTTTGCACATACCTTGAATTTGGTGGTGCAGAATTTTTTAAAAAACGACAGGGGCGTGCAAGAGATGCTGTCGGTGGCCAGAAGAATTGCGGGACACTTTCGGCGTACAGGCACCACGTACAGAAGACTGGAGCACCACCAAAAACTACTGAACCTGCCCTGCCATCATCTGAAGCAAGAAGTGGTAACGAGGTGGAATTCAACCCTCTATATGCTTCAGAGGTTGGAGGAGCAGCAAAAGGCCATTCAAGCCTATACAATTGAGCACGATATAGTAGGTGGAATGCACCTGTCTCAGGCGCAGTGGAGAATGATTTCAACGTTGTGCAAGGTTCTGATGCCCTTTGAACTTGCCACACGTGAAGTCAGTTCAGACACTGCCAGCCTGAGTCAGGTCATTCCCCTCATCAGGCTTTTGCAGAAGAAGCTGGAGACATTGAAGGAGGAGCTAACACGGAGCGATTCCGCTAGGCATGTGGGACTTGTGGATGGAGCCCTTAATTCGCTTAACAAGGATTCACGGGTGGTCAATCTGTTGAAATCAGAGCACTACATTTTGGCCACCGTGCTCGATCCTAGATTTAAAGCCTACCTTGGATCTCTCTTTCCGGCAGACACAAGTCTGCTGGGGTTGAAAGACCTGCTGGTGACAAAATTGTCAAGTCAAGCGGAACGCGACCTGTCAACATCTCCTCCTTCACATTCTCCCGCAACTGGGGGTGCGAGGAAAAGGCTCAGAATTCCGAGCCCACCCGCTGGCGGTGATGCAGGGCAGTCTGGAGCGACTGCTGATGCTGACATCTGGTCCGGACTGAAGGACCTGACAACGATTACGGACATGTCGTCTACTGTCACTGCATATGATTCTCTCAACATTGATAGAATGGTGGAGGATTATATGAGTGACCGCATCCAAGTAGGCACGTCACACAGTCCGTACTTATACTGGCAGGAAAAAGAGGCAATTTGGAGGCCCTTGCACAAACTGGCTTTATTCTACCTAAGTTGCCCTCCCACAAGTGTGTACTCCGAAAGAGTGTTTAGTGCCGCCGCTCACCTTGTCAGCAATCGGCGTACGAGGTTACATCCAGAAAATGTGGAGAAGATGATGTTCATTAAAATGAATTATAATCAATTCCTCCGCGGAGACATTGACCAGCAGCAATTGCCTCCACAAAGTACACAGGGAGCTGAGATGGTGGATTCCAGTGGGGACGAATTGATAATCTGTGAGGAGGGGGATGTACACGGTGATATATCGGAGGGTGATGATGAGGTGGACATCTTGCCTCTGTAGAGCCAGTTTGTGCAAGGAGAGATTAATTGCTTCTTTTTTGGGGGGGGTCCAAACCAACCCGTCATATCAGTCACAGTCGTGTGGCAGACCCTGTCACTGAAATGATGGGTTGGTTAAAGTGTGCATGTCCTGTTTTGTTTATACAACATAAGGGTGGGTGGGAGGGCCCAAGGACAATTCCATCTTGCACCTCTTTTTTCTTTTCTTTTTCTTTGCATCATGTGCTGATTGGGGAGGGTTTTTTGGAAGGGACATCCTGCGTGACACTGCAGTGCCACTCCTAAATGGGCCCGGTGTTTGTGTCGGCCACTAGGGTCGCTAATCTTACTCACACAGTCAGCTACCTCATTGCGCCTCTTTTTTTCTTTGCGTCATGTGCTGTTTGGGGAGGGTTTTTTGGAAGGGACATCCTGCGTGACACTGCAGTGCCACTCCTAGATGGGCCCGGTGTTTGTGTCGGCCACTAGGGTCGCTAATCTTACTCACACAGCTACCTCATTGCGCCTCTTTTTTTCTTTGCGTCATGTGCTGTTTGGGGAGGGTTTTTTGGAAGGGACATCCTGCGTGACACTGCAGTGCCACTCCTAGATGGGCCCGGTGTTTGTGTCGGCCACTAGGGTCGCTAATCTTACTCACACAGCTACCTCATTGCGCCTCTTTTTTTCTTTGCGTCATGTGCTGTTTGGGGAGGGTTTTTTGGAAGGGCCATCCTGCGTGACACTGCAGTGCCACTCCTAGATGGGCCCGGTGTTTGTGTCTGCCACTAGGGTCGCTAATCTTACTCACACAGCTACCTCATTGCGCCTCTTTTTTTCTTTGCGTCATGTGCTGTTTGGGGAGGGTTTTTTGGAAGGGACATCCTGCGTGACACTGCAGTGCCACTCCTAGATGGGCCCGGTGTTTGTGTCGGCCACTAGGGTCGCTTATCTTACTCACACAGCGACCTCGGTGCAAATTTTAGGACTAAAAATAATATTGTGAGGTGTGAGGTATTCAGAATAGACTGAAAATGAGTGTAAATTATGGTTTTTGAGGTTAATAATACTTTGGGATCAAAATGACCCCCAAATTCTATGATTTAAGCTGTTTTTTAGTGTTTTTTGAAAAAAACACCCGAATCCAAAACACACCCGAATCCGACAAAAAAAATTCGGTGAGGTTTTGCCAAAACGCGTTCGAACCCAAAACACGGCCGCGGAACCGAACCCAAAACCAAAACACAAAACCCGAAAAATTTCAGGCGCTCATCTCTAATTGTGATATCATAGGGCTACTGTCTAGCTGCCTGCAGCTGAATGCATTGTGATGTCACAGAGGTACTGTCTAGCTGAATGCATTGTGATGTCACAGAGGTACTGTCTAGCTAAATGCATTGTGATATCAAATAGGTACTGTCTAGCTGCCTGCAGCTGAATGCATTGTAATGTCACAAAGGTATTGTCTAGCTGAATGCATTGTGATATCACAGAGGTACTGTCTAGCTGCCTGCAGCTGAACGCATTGTGATTTCACAGAGATACTGTCTAGCTGAATGCATTGTGATTTCTCCGAGGGTCTATCTAGCTGCCTGCAGCTGAAAGAATTGTGATGTCACAGAGGTACTGTCTAGCTGAATGCGTTGTGATGTCACAGAGGTACTGTCTAGCTAAATGCATTGTGATATCAAATAGGTACTGTCTAGCTGCCTGCAGCTGAATGCATTGTGATATCACAGAGGTACTGTCTAGCTGAGTGCATTGTGATGTCACAGAGGCACTGTCTTGCTGCCTACATCTGAATGCATTGTGATGTCACAAAGGTACTGTCTAGCTGAATGCATTGTGATGTCACAGAAGTACTGTCTAGCTGCCTGCAGCTGAATGTACTATGATGTCACAGAGGTACTGTGTAGCTGAATGCATTGTGATGTCACAGAGGTACAGTCTATCTGCCTGCAGCTGAATGTATTGTGATGTCACCGAGGTACTGTCTAGTGCAGAGGTTCTCAAACTTGGTCCTCATGGGCCCACACAGTGCATGTTTTGCAGGTCTCCTCACAGAATCACAAGTGAAATAATTAGCTCCACCTGTGGACCTTTTAAAATGTGTCAGTGAGTAATTAATACACCTGTGCACCTGCTGGGTTACCTGCAAAACATGCACTGTGTGGGCCCACGAGGACCAAGTTTGAGAACCTCTGGTCTAGTGGATTGCATTGTGATATCACAGAGGTACTGTCCAGCTGCCTGCAGCTGAACGCATTGTGATTTCACAGAGATACTGTCTAGCTGAATGCTTTGTGATTTCACTGAGGTACTGTCTAGTTGCCTGCAGCTGAATGTATTGTGAATACATTGAGGCACTGTCTTGCTGCCTGCAGCTGAATGTATTGCAGCCACAGCAGCCGTGGCAAAAATTACACCAAAAATGGCCACTGTGCATGTGCTGTAGATGCTGGCACAATGCCGGAGCCTGAGCCGTTGCCCTAACGAGCTTTATAAAAGTGTGGCACAGGTGTGCCTGATTGCTGGGAGCGCTTGCTCCAATACCTGGACCGGACCTGCATGGATGGGATCTCATGTATGATATTGCAGGGTATTTTTGTGTATCAACAACAATACAATACTATAATTTCCAACTGCCAGATAATCTTTGACACAACATTAAAGAGACAACCTGCTGTGTCCCAACACCTCCCTGGGCTTCCTCTTGGTCCAGTCCTAAACCCAGGTTGCCTTAGCCCGGGGCACCCGAAATGTTGTTCCCTGTCCTGCAAACACCCTGGGTGGCATCCAGACTGGACTGCCACATATCCTCCCCCCAAGCTTCGAGCCTACGGGTGAAGCTGAGTCCTTCTTTGGCGCACATACCTGCTCGTCAATCTCAGCAGGCGTACCCCTTTTCAGGTCGGTCTCTCTCTGAGTCTTCCTCCCCCCTCTAGCTTCACCCCACACAGCTCTGCATCTTTCGAGGAGAGTTACTTCCTCGAAAGGGCATCCGCATTGCCCTGTAATCCTCCAGCTCTGTGCTGGACCTTGAAGCGGTATGGCTGGAGGGCAAGGAACCACAGTGTTACCCGGGCATTGGTCTCCTTATTCTGGCACATCCATTGGAGCGGAGCATGATCGGTGATTAAGGTGAACTCCCATCCCAGGAGATAGTACCTCAGAGTCTCTACTGCCTACTTGATAGCCAGGCATTCCTGCTCTACTGTGGCATATCACTGTTCCCTTGGCAGTAGTTTATTACTGGGCTAGAGGACTGGTTTCTCTTCCCCACCTACCTCCTGAGACAACACTGCACTGAGGTCTGTTCCTGAAGCGTCCATCTGCAGGATGAACCGTTTACCAAAGTCAGGGGCTATTAACACTGGTGCTTTACACAGGGCACTTTTTAAATCCTTCCAAGCCTCATATACCTGAAATGTTCACACAAGCTTGTCCGGACTTTGCTTTTTAAAGCAATCAGTGAGAGGGGCTGCTCTGGTGGCAAAATTCGGGATAAACTTGCGGTAATATCCCACCAGGCCTAAAAAGACACTGAGTTGGGTTTTTCTCTCAGGCCTTGGCCAGGCAGCAACCGTCTCCACCTTATTGACCTGAGGTTTGATTTGGCCCCAGCCAACCACGTACCCCAAGTACTTGGCCTCCGACATACCTATCGCACACTTCTCTGGGTTGGCTGTGAAGCCGTGGAAGCGCAGAGTCTTTAATACGGCTTCCACTTTGGCCAGATGAGACTCCCTGTCGTCGCTGAAGATAACAATGTCATCTAGGTACACAGCTGCGTACTTCCGGTGAGGCTAGAGGAGCTTATTCATAGCCCACTGGAACGTGGCCGGGGCCCCATGAAGACCAAATGGCAAGACTCGATACTGAAACAGGCCATCTGCAGTGGAAAAACTCGTTTTCGCCTTGGCAGCCTCGGTGAGGGGAATCTGCCAATAGCCTTTAGTAAGGTCAAGGGTGGTCAAGTATTGGCTTTGGGCCAGTTGCTCGATCATCTCATCAACACATGGCATAGGGTAGGCATCAAATTTAGATACTTGGTTCAACCTGCGGAAGTCGTTGCAGAACCGCAGTGCTCCGGACGGCTTGGGAACCAGCACTATGGGGTTATTCTACCCGCTGGTGGACTCTTCAATAACCCCCAGGTGTAACATTTCCTACACTTCCTTGTGTACTGCATCCCTCTTTGCCTCAGGTATCCAGTACGGCCGCAGATTGACCACTACCCCCGAAGGAGTAACAATATCGTGCTCGATGATCTTAGTCCTCCCTGAAATCGCCGAAAAGACATCTAAATTTCTCCTGACAATGTCTTGAGTTTGACGCGTCTTGACCTCATCAAGAAATCTGTCAATCGGGACCTTGGCCACTCTTGCAGTTGCTGTCTCTGAGCTTTCCTTCCAAGGCTCCGGCAGATTTATATGATAGATCTGTGTAAGCTTTGGCTTTCCCAGTTGGCTCACATGGTAAGTCACTGGTCCCACAGCCTCGAGCACTGTATATGGCACTTGCCAATGAGCATAAAGCTTGCCCTCCACTGTGGGTACCAGAACCAAGACCTTGTCTCCAGGGTAAAAACTCAGTTTCTCAGCTGGGACATCATAATGACGTTTCTGTTTAGACTGGGCCTGAGTCATATGGTCCCTGACCAACGGAGCTGTCTGCTGGAACAGCCCGTACAGTTGGTGAAAGAACTGTACTACATTTGGATTCGGGGATGTCTGTTGTTCCCATCCCTCCTTTAGGAGGTCCAGGATTCCCCAGGGCTGTCTGCCATACAGCAGCTCAAAGGGGCTGAAGCCCGTAGAGGACTGGGGAACCTCTCAGATGGCGAACATCAGAAACGGTAGGAGCTGGTCACAATCCCTTTTGCCCTAGTCGACTGCCCTCCTGAGCATCTGCTTGAGTGTGCGGTTAAAACGCTCCACCGAGCCATTAGTCTGGAGATGATACACTGAACCCTCAGCAGCCGATATAAGTCGCTCATCAGTCAGGACATGAAGGGAGTCCCCTGGTCAGTGAGGACCTCCTTGGGTATGCCCAGGCGGGAGAAGATCAGTAATAGTTCTTTGGCAATGGTTGCTGTCTTCATATTTCTTAGAGGGATGGCTTCAGGGTATCGTGTGGCATAATCAAGGAGGACTAAGATATACTGATGTCCCCTTGCTGATTTTTCTACTGGACTCACAATATCCAACCCAATCCTTTCAAAGGGAATAGAAATTACCAAAAGAGGGATGAGGAGAACTCTGTATTGGGGCTTTGGTGCGGAACGCTGGCAGATGGGACACTCCTGACAGTACTTTACTACCGACGCTCGGATTCCCGGCCAGAAAACCTGCTGCTGTATCCTCTGCAGAGTTTTCTCCTCCCCCAAATGTCCTCCCCACAACTGTGAAAGGGCAGCTTCCAGGACCAGAGGCTGATGGGCCCATGGTACTATAAGCTGCTCAACTTTCTTGCCCCATTCCTCAACAACCCGGTATAGTAAATCCTTCTCTACTATGAAATAAGGGCTGCCCTCCCGGGGTAAGGGCGAATACATTTTCCCATTATAAGTATAAATGTTTTAGAAAGCATTCGCGAGGTTCGGGTCTTCCCCCTGTTCTCGTCCAAAATCCTGAAGCGTCATGACAGTTCTTAATGTCCTCTCATCACTTGCCTCCGCTGGATTGGTCAGCTCTTCTGGCGTAGACGTACCGACTCCACACAGACACTCAGTTCCTGAAGACTTAGTCGACCTTTGAGCCACGGAGCTGGGAGAGGAAGGCAGCTCCTCGAGCTGAAATGCCAGCATTTCCAATAGGCCAGGGAAATCTCGCCCCAGGATCAAAGGATAGGGTGAACGCGGGGCGACAGCTACCGCCAGCTGGATTGTTCGCCCCTGATGTTGCACTGGAAACCACACTCTGGGGTACTTGTGAGTGGCACCATGGATGCAGAGCACCTCAACCGCAGGTAAGACCTGGTCAGCGCCTTCAGGGACTGACCTCGCGGAGATAATTGACAACTCAATCCCAGTATCGACAAGCACCTGGATTGGCTGTGCTGCGATCTGGAGGGTCACCTGGAACTGGAAGGGCACAGATGAACCCTTGCTTCCAATACAGCTGTAGGCTGGTTGTCCTGATTTCCCTGCTGCGCACTCCATAGGCTCAGGCTGTTTTGTACAGTCCTTTCGGATGTGGCCCTGTTACCCACACTCATAGCAGATGACCAGATTTGTCAGGGGCCCCCGTGTCCATAGGTTGACGGGACCGGGGTCTTGGGACTGGTCGAGTCTCTCGGTCTGAGGGCTTAGCCATTTTCCCCAGCGCAGCATATCTCTCCATTGCGGCGGCTAGGTCCTCCATATTTTGAGGGTCAGCCTGAAAAACCCACCTCTGCATGCCTCTGTCTAATTGACACACACACCCTGGCTGGTTATTAACCTGACCAGAGGAAGATTGCAGAGTCTGTGGAGACTGTCACGGCTCCGGCGGCTCCTGCAGCCGCTGGGTTCCTGCTGCGCTTGGTGCATCCAGCAGAGGGTCCCTGTTCGGGCGCCAATTTGTAACAAGCGACTTTCCACCAGACAAGACGCTGACACATTTGTATGAAAGAAAAGCAGTCCATTTACTTCCACAGCATAGTAAACAGACATTTCACAGCAAGTTCAATGGGTACCTTAATTAGGCACCAGTTCATAAACAGCATGTACACAATCTCAGGCTCCCTGTCTCTAACCCACTGGCCCACCCTCTATCGCCTGGCCACTTGTTGGCATCAGCAGCCCTGAGCCTTTGCCCTAACGAGCTTTATAAAAGTGTGGCATGTGTGCCTGATTGCTGGGAGCGCTTGCTCCAATACCTGGACTGGATGGGATCTCATGTATGAAATTGCAGGGTATTTCTGTGTATCAACAGCAATACAATATTATAATTTCCAACTGCCAGATAATCTTTGACACAACATGAAAGAGACAACTTGCTGTGTCCCAACATCTCCCTGGGCTTCCTCTTGGTCCAATCCTAAACCCAGGTTGCCTTAGCCCGGGGCACCAGAACTGTTGTGCCCTTTCCTGCAAACACCCGGGGTGGCATCCGGACTGGACTGCCACAACAGTTATATGCTAATTTAAGGCATCTCAAGAATCATCCAGCTCTTCGCCCAGGGCTGGACTGCGCATCTGCCAGAAGAGCCAATGGCCTAATGGGCCGGTCAAGCCACAGCCTTACGGTGCACTGTCTGGTTGCCCGGCAGATGAAAGCAGGAGCTAGCCAAACAGAGCATCCTCGCTGCACTCTGCTCGGCCACCCAGCATATACAATTGCAGGGAGGAGGGGGGGGGGTGCCATGAGGCCACCACCCTGTGGGCCGTGACCATGTCCCTTTTTGCACGGCATGCGTGCTACAAAAAATGACATGGCTGTAATACAGCTCCAATCTGTCCCTGTCTGTGCCAGTAGCACATATGAGATAAGTGTATTTATACTTATACCCAGATAGACTTAAGATCCATACACACGGAGCGATATAGCTGAGTGATTTTGACTATATAATCAAAATCGCTCTGAAAGTTAGTGCATATCGCTCTGTGTGCACACTGTGCAGGCAAGTCAATTTTGACTAGGCTGCTGCAAAAGTTAGTTAAAATCGCTCATATTTTAAGTACCCAGCGATTTTTCCCAGCGATAGCGATCTATAGCCACTCCCCGCCGCCCATTTTACCTCAGTCAGTGCGCGGAGGTTGAAGAGGGAAGATCCTGCAGCACAGCGCCATTCAGGAGCTCCAGGACTCGGAAAATAAGCGAGTATGAACAGTGGTCTTCTCAGCTGGCTGGTGAGAGGGGGAGATGCTGCTGTGTGCGGGCCTCTGTTGTGTCAGGTCAGGAGGGGGGGGGGCGGCGATGGACATACTATTAGGTCAGTGGGGGGCAGCGGCTGGCAGCGCACAGTGTCTCAGGTCAGAGGGGGGGCAGCGGCGGACATACTGTCATGTCACGGGGGGCAGCGGCTGGCGGCGCACAAAGTGTCTCAGGTCAGAGAGGGGGGCAGCGGCGGACATACGGTCAGTTCAGGGGGGGGCAGCGGCTGACGGCGCACATAGTGTCTCAGGTCAGGGGGGGGGGGGCACGGCGCACATACTGTAAGGGGAGATGCCAGGGATGGCAAAATACACGCCCTTCCCGTCCCCAGCCCTCCTCTCCTCAACCTGCTCTCAGCCCATGCTCCAACTTCCAGCAGTGCACATAGTACATAGCACATAGTGGGGGGGATATTTAGAAATCATGTGCTGCTGTGCAGAGCTTTTGTTCAAAAAAGGGGGTACGGGTATGAAGTGCTGTCTGCCGTAATGTGTAATAAGGGGGAGGCTGTCTGCCGTAATGTGTAAAAAGTGGATGCTGTCTGCCGTAATGTGTAAAAAGGGGGATGCTGTCTGCCGTAATGTGTAAAAAGGGGGATGCTGTATGCCGTAATGTGTAAAAAGGGGACACGCTTTTTTTTTTACACCCTATTGGATTCTACTGGATAAGAGGACGTGATTGGTGGCGTGGGATGTAGGTAAGTATGTGTGAGTGTGTAAGTGTGTTTAAATACATTTTTACTTTCACGGTGTGTGAGTTGTGTTTTAATTTGGGTATTTCTTTTGTTGTGGAACTACAGGTACCAACGGGTCCGATATTTCCCCGCATGCTGGTACTTGTGGTTTTCCAAGTACCAGCATGCGGGGGAGGCTTGCTGGGACTTGTAGTTCCACAGCAAAAGACAATATTCTTTTTTTGTCAGCCCCCCATCCACTGCCCAGGAATGAGGGGGGACAGCCTTGGGCTTCACCCCTGGCCCTTGGGTGTCTGGGGGGGTGACCACTTATTTTAAGGGGTCTCCAATCCCCCAGGGAACCCCGGCCAGGAGTGACTAGTTGGGGGGGGGGGGTAATGCCACGGCCGCAGGGACCAGTATAAATGTGTCCCCCGGCTGTGGCATTATCTCTCTGGCTAGTGGAGCCCGGTGCTGGTTTTAAAAATACGGGGGACCCCTACGTCTTTTGTCCCCCGTATTTTTTGAAACAGGACCGGACAAAGAGCCCAGTGCTAGTTGTCTAAATACGGGGGAACCCTATGCATTTTTCCCCCTGTATTTAAACAGCCAGGACCGGCTCAAAGAGCCCGAGGCTGGTTATACATAGGAGGGGGGACCCCACACAATTTTGTTTTACTTTTAACTTTTTAAATACTGTACACAGTAAAGCCCTGCACGGATCTCACTGATCTGGCCGGGCTTCATTGTGTAAAGTCTGGCAATGTTTTGCTATTCACTCCCGTAATACACTGGCTGTAATACGAATTACACCGATATTGGTGAATTTGATTTGAAAAAATATGGTAGTTTAGTAAATTACCGTGCTATTTCTCAAAAAGTTGCATTCTCACACTGCTGATGTCAGCCGAGATTGATCTCGGCTGAAATCGTCAGAAATGAGAATGTTAGTAAATATACCCCTTTGTCTTAATTACCTAGACCTATGCCCTGGGCCTCAATATAACGTTGCAGTTTTTATTTTAAGATACAAATTAAAAGTGTACAGACATTTTGGCATGAACAGAAAGGTGCATTTTTACTGGAGATGAGCGGGTTCGGTTCTCCGAGATCCGAACCCCCCGAACTTAACCTATTTTACACGGGTCCGAGGCAGCCTCGGATCTTCCCGCCTTGCTCGGTTTACCCGAACGAGGCCGAACGTCATTATCCCGCTGTCGGATTCTCGCGAGATTCACACTCTATATAAAGAGCCGCGCGTCGCCGCCATTTTCACTCGTGCATTGGAGATTGAATGGAGAGGACGTGGCTGCTTTCTCTCCCTGAAAGGCTCCGTAATCTGTGCTCAGTGTGCTGCAAATATCTGTGCTCAGTGTGCTGCAAATATCTATGCTCAGTGTGCTGAAAATATCTACGTTCTCTGCCTGAAAACGCTCCATATCTGTGCTCAGTGTGCTGCAAATATCTGTGCTCAGTGTGCATTATTGTGGGGACTGGGGACCACCAGTATATAATTATAGTAGTACAGTACAGTAGGCCATTGCTGTATCTTGCAGCTCTGTGTCACTGCAAGTATCCATTCCATATCTGTGCTGCATTTTTGTGAGCAGTATATATAGTATTACAGTGCAGCATTTTGGTGACCAACAGTATATCGTTGTACAGTAGGCCATTGCTGTATCGTGCAGCTCTGTGTCACTGCAAGTATCAATTCCATATCTGTGCTGCATTATTGTGAGCAGTATATAGTAGGACAGTGCAGCATTTTGGTGACCAGCAGTATACATATATAGTACAGTACAGTAGGCCATTGCTGTATCTTGCAGCTCTGTGTCACTTCTAGTATCTTGATCAGTGCTCAATATCTGCTGTATTGTTGTGACCAGTATGTATACTGTACTGTACGACGTGTGTTATACACCTGGTGATTACTGATTATACATCCTGTAATCTGTAGTGAGCGATGTGTGATATACACCTGGGGATTATACACCCTATATACTGTACTGTGCGACGTGTGTTATACACCTGGTGATTACTGATTATACATCCTGTAATCTGTACTGAGTGATGTGTGAGATACACCTGGTGATTATACACCCTATATTATTATTATCCTTTATTTATATGTAGTGATGAGCGGGTTCGGTACCTCGGAAACCGAACCCCCCCCCGAACTTCACCCATTTTACACGGGTCTGAGGCATACTCGGATTCTCCCGTATGGCTCGGTTAACCCGAGCGTGCCCGAACGTCATCATCCCGCGGTCGGATTCTCACGAGATTCGTATTCTATATAAGGAGCAGCGCGTCGCCGCCATTTTCACTCGTGCATTGGAAATGTTAGGGAGAGGACGTGGCTGGCGTCCTCTCCGTTTATTAATGTTGCTGCAAATATTTGTGCTTATTGCTTAATTGTGGGGACTGGGGAGCAGCTGTATTATATAGGAGGAGTACAGTGCAGAGTTTTGCTGATCAGTGACCACCAGTTTCTCTGACGTCCTAGTGGATGCTGGGGACTCCGTAAGGACCATGGGGAATAGACGGGCTCCGCAGGAGACTGGGCACTCTAAGAAAGATTTAGGACTACCTGGTGTGCACTGGCTCCTCCCCCTATGACCCTCCTCCAAGCCTCAGTTAGATTTCTGTGCCCGGCCGAGCTGGATGCACACTAGGGGCTCTCCTGAGCTCCTAGGAAGAAAGTATATGTTAGGTTTTTTATTTTCAGTGAGACCTGCTGGCAACAGGCTCACTGCATCGAGGGACTAAGGGGAGAAGAAGCGAACCTACCTAAGTGGTGGTAGCTTGGGCTTCTTAGGCTACTGGACACCATTAGCTCCAGAGGGATCGAACACAGGACCCGACCTCGTCGTCCGTTCCCGGAGCCGCGCCGCCGTCCCCCTTACAGAGCCAGAAGCAAGAAGGTCCGGAAAATCGTCGGCTGAAGACTTCTGTCTTCTCCAAGGTAGCGCACAGCACTGCAGCTGTGCGCCATTGCTCCTCATGCACACCACACACTGCGGTCACTGATGGGTGCAGGGCGCTGGGGGGGGGGGGGCGCCCTGAGCAGCAATATTAACACCTTGGCTGGCGAACTGGCACCATATATAGCCCCAGGGGCTATATAGGTGCTTATTAACCCCTGCCAGAACTTTTACAATAGCGGGAGAAAGCCCGCCGAAAAAGGGGCGGAGCCATCTCCCTCAGCACACTGGCGCCATTTTTCCCTCGCAGCTCCGCTGGAAGGAAGCTCCCTGGCTCTCCCCTGCAGTCCTGCACTACAGAGAAGGGTAAAAAAGAGAGGGGGGGCACAAATTAGGCGCAGTATAACTATATTATGCAGCTATAAGGGGAAAACACGTTTTTATAGGTGATATCCCTGTGACATATAGTGCTCTGGTGTGTGCTGGCATACTCTCCCTCTGTCTCCCCAAAGGGCTTTGTGGGGTCCTGTCCTCTGTAAGAGCATTCCCTGTGTGTCTGCTGTGTGTCGGTACTGCTGTGTCGACATGTATGAGGAGGAAAATGATGTGGAGGCGGAGCAAATGCCTGTGAATGTGATGTCACCCCCTGCGGGGTCGACACCTGTGTGGTTGGACTTATGGAAGGAATTGCGTGAAAGTGTCAACTCCTTACACAAAAGGTTTGACGACATAGGACAGCCGGCTACACAGCTTGTGCCTGTTCCAGCGTCTCAGGGGCTTCAAAACGCCCGCTACCTCAGGTGACAGATACAGACGTCGACACGGATACCGACTCCAGTGTCGACGATGATGAGACTAGTGTACCCTCCAATAGGTCCACCCGTTACATGATTGAGGCAATGAAAAATGTTTTGCACATTACTGATAATACCCCAGGTACCACAAAAAAGGGTATTATGTTTGGTGAGAAAAAACTACCTGTAGTTTTTCCTGCATCTGAGGAATTAAATGAGGTGTGTGAGGAAGCGTGGACTTCCCCCGATAAGAAATTGATAATTTCAAAACGGTTATTGGCAGCGTACCCTTTCCCGCTAGAGGATAGGTCACGTTGGGAAACACCCCCTAGGGTAGATATGGCGCTGACACGCTTATCAAAGAAGGTGGCACTACCGTCTCCGGATACGGCCACCCTGAAGGAACCTGCTGATAGAAAGCAGGAAGCTACCCTAAAAGCTATTTACACACACACGGGCATTATATTGCGACCAGCGATTGCATCAGCTTGGATGTGAAGTGCTGCTGCTGCGTGGTCGGATTCCCTGTCGGATAATATTGATACCATGGATAGGGACAATATTTAGCTGACGATTGAGCATATAAAAGATGCAGTCTTATACATGCGTGATGCACAGAGGGATATTTGCCGGCTGGCATCAAGAATAAGCGCTATGTCCATTGCCGCCAGAAGGGGGTTATGGACTCGGCAATGGTCTGGCGATGCCGACTCAAAGCGGCACATGGAAGTTTTGCCTTATAAGGGGGTGGAACTGTTTGGGGATGGTCTTTCGGACCTCGTGTCCACAGCTACTGCTGGGAAATCGACCTTTTTGCCACAGGCTGCCCCACAGCAAAGAAAGCACCGTATTATCAGGTACAGTCCTTTCGGCCCCAGAAAAGCAAGAGGGCTAGAGGCTCATCCTTTCTGCCAAGAGGCAAAGGTAGAGGAAAAAAGCTGCAACACACAGCTAGTTCCCAAGAGCAGAAGTCCTCCACCGCGTCCGGTAAGTCCACAGCATGACGCTGGGGCTGCTCAGGCGGACCCGGGGACGGTGGGGGCCCGACTCAGGAATTTCAGCGCTCAGTGGGATCTCTCACAAGTGGATCCCTGGGTCTTTCAAGTAATATCTCAGGGGTACAAGCTGGAATTCGAGACGTCTCCCCCCCCCCCCCCGCCATTTTCTAAAATCTGCCTTACCGGCAACTTCCTCCGCCAGGGAGGCGGTGTTGGTGGCTATTCAAAAACTGTATTCACAGCAAGTGATTGTCAAAGTACCCCTCCTTCAGCAAGGAATGGGTTACTATTCCACAATGTTTGTGGTACCGAAACCGGACGGTTCGGTTCGGTGAGACCCATCTTAAATCTAAAATCCTTGAACACTTATATCAAAAGGTTCAAGTTCAAGATGGAATCGCTCAGGGCGGTTATTGCGAGCCTGGACGAGGGGGATTACATGGTCTCCCTGGACATCAAGGATGCGTACCTCCATGTCCCCATTTACCCTCCTCACCAGGAGTACCTCAGATTTGTGGTACAGGACTGTCACTATCAGTTCCAGACGATGCCGTTTGGGTTGTCCACGGCACCGAGGGTCTTTACCAAGGTAATGGCCGAAATGATGATACTCCTTCGCAAGAAGGGAGTTTTAATTATCCCATACTTGGACGATCTCCTGATAAAGGCGAGGTCCAAGGAACAGATGATAGTGGGGGTAGCGCTTTCTCGGGAAGTGCTACAACAGCACGGCTGGATTCTCAATATTCCAAAGTCACAGCTGGTCCCGACGACACGTCTTCTATTCCTGGGAATGATTCTGGATACAGACCAGAAATGAGTGTTTCTTCCAGTAGAAAAAGCCGAGGAGTTGTCATCTCTAGTCAGAGACATCCTAAAACCGGGACAGGTGTCGGTACATCAATGCACACGAGTCCTGGGAAAAATGGTAGCTTCGTACGAAGCGATTCCATTCGGAAGGTTCCACGCAAGGACTTTCCAGTGGGACCTGTTGGACAAATGGTCCGGGTCCCATCTCCAGATGCAACAGCGGATAACCCTGTCGGCAAGAACCAGGGTGTCGCTGCTGTGGTGGCTGCAGAGGGCTCATCTACTAGAGGGCCGCAGATTCGGAATACAGGACTGGGTCCTGGTGACCACGGATGCCAGCCTTCGGGGCTGGGGTGCAGTCACACAGGGAAGAAATTTCCAAGGACTGTGGTCAAATCAGGAGATTTCGCTTCACATAAATATTCTGGAGCTAAGGGCCATTTACAATGCCCTAAGCCAAGCAAGACCCCTGCTTCAGAACCGGCCGGTACTGATCCAATCAGACAACATCACGGCGGTCGCCCATGTAAACAGACAGGGCGGCACAAGAAGCAGGAGGGCAATGGCAGAAGTCACAAGGATTCTCCGATGGGCAGAGAATCATGTGTTAGCACTGACAGCAGTGTTCATTCCGGGAGTGGACAACTGGGAAGCAGACTTCCTCAGCAGGCACGATCTCCACCCGGGAGAATGGGGACTTCATCCAGAAGTCTTCCAGATGCTGGTAAACCGTTGGGAAAAACCACAGGTGGACATGATGGCGTCCCGCCTCAACAAAAAGCTAAAAAGATATTGCGCCAGGTCAAGGGACCCTCAGGTGATCGCTGTGGACGCTCTAGTGACACCGTGGGTGTACCAGTCGTTTTGTGTGTTTCCTCCTCTACCTCTCATACCCAAAGTACTGAGAATAATAAGTAAGCGAGGAGTGAGAACTATTCTCGTGGCTCCGGATTGGCCAAGAAGAGCTTGGTACCCAGAGCTTCAAGAGATGCTTGCAGAGGACCCTTGGCCTCTGCCGCTCAGACAAGACCTGCTGCCGCAGGGACCCTGTCTGTTCCAAGACTTACCGCGGCTGCGTTTGACGGCATGGCGGTTGAACGCCGGATCCTAAAGGAAAAAGGCATTCCGGAGGAAGTCATCCCTACCCTGATCAAGGCCAGGAAGGATGTCACCGCAAAACATTATCACCGCATTTGGCGAAAATATGTTGCTTGGTGTGAGGCCAAGAAGGCCCCAATGGAGGAATTTCAACTGGGTCGATTCCAGCATTTCCTGCAAGCAGGTGTGACGTTGGGTCTCAAATTGGGGTCCATTAAGGTCCAGATCTCGGCCCTGTCGATTTTCTTCCAGAAAGAACTGGCTTCACTGCCTGAAGTTCAGACTTTTGTCAAGGGAGTTCTGCATATTCAGCCTCCTTTTGTGCCCCCAGTGGCACCTTGGGATCTCAATGTGGTTTTGGAGTTCCTGAAATCACATTGGTTTGAGCCACTTAAGACTGTGGATTTAAAATATCTCACGTGGAAAGTGGTTATGTTGTTGGCTCTGGCTTCGGCCAGACGTGTGTCAGAATTGGCGGCTTTGTCCTGTAAAAGCCCCTATCTGATTTTCCATATGGATAGGGCAGAGTTGAGTACTCGTCCTCAGTTTCTCCCAAAGGTGGTATCAGCTTTTCACTTGAACCAACCTATTGTGGTGCCTGCGGCTACTAGGGACTTGGAGGATTCCAAGTTTCTGGACGTAGTCAGGGCCCTGAAAATTTATGTTTCCAGGACGGCTGGAGTCAGGGAAACTGACTCGCTGTTTATTATATATGCACCCAACAAGCTGGGTGCACCTGCTTCTAAGCAGACTATCGCGCGCTGGATTTGTAGCACTATTCAGCTGGCGCATTCTGCGGTGGGACTACCGCAGCCTAAATCTGTAAAAGCCCATTCCACAAGGAAGGTGGGCTCATCTTGGGCGGCTGCCCGAGGGGTCTCGGCTTTACAACTTTGCCGAGCTGCTACTTGGTCAGGGGCAAACACGTTTGCAAAATTTTATAAATTTGATACCCTGGCTGAGGAGGACCTGGAGTTCTCTCATTCGGTGCTGCAGAGTCATCCGCACTCTCCCGCCCGTTTGGGAGCTTTGGTATAATCCCCATGGTCCTTACGGAGTCCCCAGCATCCACTAGGACGTTAGAGAAAATAAGAATTTACTCACCTGTAATTCTATTTCTCGTAGTCCGTAGTGGATGCTGGGCGCCCATCCCAAGTGCGGATTGTCTGCAATACTTGTACATAGTTATTGTTACAAAAATCGGGTTGTTATTGCGAGCCATCTGTTCAGAGGCTCCATGGTTATCATACTGTTAAACGGGGTTCCTATCACGAGTTATATGGTGTGATTGGTGTGGCTGGTATGAGTCTTACCCGGGATTCAAAATCCTTCCTTATTGTGTACGCTCGTCCGGGCACAGTGTCCTAACTGAGGCTTGGAGGAGGGTCATAGGGGGAGGAGCCAGTGCACACCAGGTAGTCCTAAATCTTTCTTAGAGTGCCCAGTCTCCTGCGGAGCCCGTCTATTCCCCATGGTCCTTACGGAGTCCCCAGCATCCACTACGGACTACGAGAAATAGAATTACCGGTGAGTAAATTCTTATTTTTATCCGTTCTCTGCCTGAAAAACGCTCCATATCTGTGCTCAGTGTGCTGCATATATCTGTGCTCACACTGCTGTATTGTGGGGACTGGGGACCAGCAGTATTATATAGGAGGAGTACAGTGCAGAGTTTTGCTGACAGTGACCACCAGTATATATAGCAGTACGGTACGGAAGGCCACTGCTCTACCTACCTCTGTGTCGTCAAGTACACTATCCATCTAGATTCTATACCTGTGGTGCATTTTAGTTTTGCAGTTTGCTGACAGTGACCACCAGTATATATAGCAGTACGGTACGGAAGGCCACTACTCTACCTACCTCTGTGTCATCAAGTATACTATCCATCTAGATTCTATACCTGTGGTGCATTTTAGTTTTGCAGTTTGTTGACAGTGACCACCAGTATATATAGCAGTACGGTACGGAAGGCCACTGCTCTACCTACCTCTGTGTCGTCAAGTATACTCTCCATCTAGATTCTATACCTGTGGTGCATTTTAGTTTTGCAGTTTGCTGACAGTGACCACCAGTATATATAGCAGTATGGTACGGAAGGCCACTGCTCTACCTACCTCTGTGTCGTCAAGTATACTATCCATCTAGATTCTATACCTGTGGTGCATTTTAGTTTTGCAGTTTGCTGACAGTGACCACCAGTATATATAGCAGTACGGTATGGTAGGCCACTGCTCTACCTACCTCTGTGTTGTCAAGTATACTATCCATCTAGATTCTATACCTGTGGTGCATTTTAGTTTTGCAGTTTGCTGACAGTGACCACCAGTATATATAGCAGTACGGTACGGAAGGCCACTGCTCTACCTACCTCTGTGTCGTCAAGTATACTATCCATCTAGATTCTATACCTGTGGTGCATGTTAGTTTTGCAGTTTGCTGACAGTGACCACCAGTATATATAACAGTACGGTACGGAAGGCCACTGCTCTACCTACCTCTGTGTCAAGTATACTCTCCATCTAGATTCTATACCTGTGGTGCATTTTAGTTTTGCAGTTTGCTGACAGTGACCACCAGTATATATAGCAGTACGGTACGGAAGGCCACTGCTCTACCTACCTCTGTGTCGTCAAGTATACTATCCATCTAGATTCTATACCTGTGGTGCATTTTAGTTTTGCAGTTTGCTGACAGTGACCACCAGTATATATAGCAGTACGGTACGGTAGGCCACTGCTCTACCTACCTCTGTGTCATCAAGTATACTATCCATCCATACCTGTGGTGAATTTCAGTTGTGCGCAGTGTATATAGTAGTAGGCCATTGCTATTGATACTGGCATATAATTCCACGCCTTAAAAAATGGAGAACAAAAATGTGGAGGTTAAAATAGGGAAAGATCAAGATCCACTTCCACCTCGTGCTGAAGCTGCTGCCACTAGTCATGGCCGAGACGATGAAATGCCATCAACGTCGTCTGCCAAGGCCGATGCCCAATGTCATAGTAGAGAGCATGTAAAATCCAAAAAACAAAAGTTCAGTAAAATGACCCAAAAATCAAAATTGAAAGTGTCTGATGAGAAGCGTAAACTTGCCAATATGCCATTTACGACACGGAGTGGCAAGGAACGGCTGAGGCCCTGGCCTATGTTCATGGCTAGTGGTTCAGATTCACATGAGGATGGAAGCACTCATCCTCTCGCTAGAAAAATGAAAAGACTTAAGCTGGCAAAAGCATAGCAAAGAACTGTGCGTTCTTCTAAATCACAAATCCCCAAGGAGAGTCCAATTGTGTCGGTTGCGATGCCTGACCTTCCCAACACTGGACGGGAAGAGTTTGCGCCTTCCACCATTTGCACGCCCCCTGCAAGTGCTGGAAGGAGCACCCTCAGTCCAGTTCCTGATAATCAAATTGAAGATGTCACTGTTGAAGTACAACAGGATGAGGATATGGGTGTTGCTGGCGCTGGGGAGGAAATTGACAAGGAGGATTCTGATGGTGAGGTGGTTTGTTTAAGTCAGGCACCCGGGGAGACACCTGTTGTCCGTGGGATGAATATGGCCATTGACATGCCTGGTCAAAATACAAAAAAATCACCTCTTCGGTGTGGAATTATTTCAACACAAATGCGGACAACAGGTGTCAAGCCGTGTGTTGCCTTTGTAAAGCTGTAATAAGTAGGGGTAAGGACGTTAACCACCTAGGAACATCCTCCCTTATACGTCACCTGGACAGCATTCATCAGAAGTCAGTGACAAGTTCAAAAACTTTGGATGACAGCGGAAGCAGTCCACTGACCACTAAATCCTTTCCTTTTGTAACCAAGCTCCTGCAAACCACACCACCAACTCCCTCAGTGTCAATTTCCACCTTACACAGGAAAGCCAATAGTCCTGCAGGCCATGTCACTGGCAAGTCTGACGAGTCCTCTCCTGCCTGGGATTCCTCCGATGCATCCTTGAGTGTAACGCCTACTGCTGCTGGCGCTGCTGTTGTTGCTGCTGGGAGTCGATCGTCATCCCAGAGGGGAAGTCGGAAGACCACTTGTACTACTTCCAGTAAGCAATTGACTGTCCAACAGTCCTTTGCAAGGAAGATGAAATATCACAGCAGTCATCCTGCTGCAAAGCGGATAACTCAGGTCTTGTCAGCCTGGGTGGTGAGAAACGTGTGTCCGGTATCCACCGTTAATCCACAGGCAACTAGAGACTTGATTGAGGTACTGTGTCCCCAGTACCAAATACCATCTAGGTTCCATTTCTCTAGGCAGGCGATACCGAAAATGTACACAAACGTCAGAAAAAGAGTCACCAGTGTCCTAAAAAATGCAGTTTTACCCAATGTCCACTCAACCACGGACATGTGGACAAGTGGAGCAGGGCAGACTCAGGACTATATGACTGTGACAGCCCACTGGGTAGATGTATTGCCTCCCGCAGCAAGAACAGCAGCGGCGGCACCAGTAGCAGCATCTCGCAAACGCCAACTCGTTCCTAGGCAGGCTACGCTTTATATCACCGCTTTCCATAAGAGGCACACAGCTGACAACCTCTTACGGAAACTGAGGAACATCATCGCAGAATGGCCTACCCCAATTGGACTCTCCTGGGGATTTGTGACATCGGACAACGCCACCAATATTGTGCGTGCATTACATCTGGGCAAATTCCAGCACGTCCCATGTTTTGCACATACATTGAATTTGGTGGTGCAGAATTATTTAAAAAACGACAGGGGCGTGCATGAGATGCTGTCGGAGGCCCGAAGAATTGCGGGCCACTTTCGACATTCAGCCACCGCGTGCCGAAGACTGGAGCACCAGCAAACAGTCCTGAACCTGCCCTGTCATCATCTGAAGCAAGAGGTGGTAACGAGGTGGAATTCAACCCTCTATATGCTTCAGAGGATGGAGGACCAGCAAAAGGCCATTCAAGCCTATACATCTGCCCACGATATAGGCATAGGAGGGGGAATGCACCTGACTCAAGCGCAGTGGAGAATGATTTCAACGTTGTGCAAGGTTCTGCAACCTTTTGAACTTGCCATACGTGAAGTCAGTTCAGACACTGCCAGCCTGAGTCAGGTCATTCCCCTCATCAGGCTTTTGCAGAAGAAGCTGGAGACATTGAAGGAGGAGCTAAAACAGAGCGATTCCGCTAGGCATGTGGGACTTGTGGATGGAGCCCTTAATTCGCTTAACCAGGATTCACGGGGGGTCAATATGTTGAAATCAGAGCACTAAATTTTGGCCACCGTGCTCGATCCTAGATTTAAAACCTACGTTGTATCTCTCTTTTATTATTATTATTATCCTTTATTTATATGGCGCCACAAGGGTTCCGCAGCGCCCAATTACAGAGTACATAAACAAATAATCAACCAGGAAAACAGCAACTTACAGTTGACTACAATATAGGACAAGTACAGGGTAAATAAACACAGCTACATCAGCAGATGACACTGGAATAAGTATCAGGTGGCAGAAGACTGCTGGATTTGGTGCAGCTGAAGATTATTAAAGTAAGAAAAGGGTAAGCACATGAGGGAAGAGGGCCCTGCTCGTGAGAGCTTACATTCTAAAGGGGAGGGGTAGACAGACAGGGGTGAGACAGATGGGGTACATAGACAGCGTGGAACAGAGGTTTAGGATGAGATTTGGCTGGGTTTGGTGAAGAAGTGGGTCTTGAGAGCCCGTTTGAAGTTTTGTAGAGAGGTGGAGAGTCTGAGGGGGAGAGGTAGGGAATTCCAGAGAAGTGGTGCAGCACGTGAAAAATCTTGGAGGTAGGAGTGGGAGGAAGTAATCCGTAGGCAGGAGAGTCGGCGAGCATTAGCAGAGCGAAGAGGACGGGTGGGAGTGTAAAGCGAGATAAGATCAGAGATGTAGATGGGAGAGGAGTGGGTGAGGGCTTTGTAAGCAAGTGTGAGAAGCTTGAAATGGATTCTGAAAGGGAAGGGGAGCCAGTGAAGGTCTAGTAAGAGAGGAGAGGTGGACGTAGTGCGTTTGGTGAGGAAAATGAGCCGGGCAGCAGCATTGAGGATAGATTGGAGTGGAGAGAGGTATTTGTCAGGAATGCCAGTCAGGAGGAGATTACAGTAGTCCAGTCTGGAGATGACCAGTGAGTGGATAAGAGTCTTAGTAGCATCCTGGGTCAGAAAGGGTCTGATCCTGGAAATAATTTTTAGATGAAAACGGCAGGTTTGTGAGAGGTGCTGAATGTGTGGTTTGAAGGAGAGGGAGGAGTCAAGGATTACTCCAAGACAGCGCACTTGGGGGGTAGAGGAGATAGTAGTGCCATCAATGGATAATGAGATTGTAGGAGGTGAGGTTATGCGGGAGGGAGGGAAGATGATCAGCTCGGTCTTAGACATGTTAAGTTTAAGAAAGCGCTGGGACATCCAGGAAGAGATAGCAGAGAGACAGTTGGAGATACGAGTGAGGAGAGTAGGGGAGAGGTCTGGAGAGGAAAGATAGATTTGAGTGTCATCAGCATAGAGATGATATTGGAAACCAAAAGAACTAATGAGCTTACCTAGTGAGGACGTATAGAGAGAGAAGAGAAGAGGACCAAGGACAGAACCTTGGGGTACCCCTACAGTTAGTGGAAGTGAGGGGGAGGTGGAGTCATGAGAGGAGACAGAGAATGAACGGTCAGAAAGGTAGGACGACAACCAAGAGAGGGCAGTGTCACGCAGACCAATGGAGTGAAGGATTTGCAGTAGGAGAGGATGGTCCACAGTGTCAAAAGCAGCAGAGAGATCAAGTAGAATAAGTAGAGAGTAGTGTCCCTTAGATTTAGCAGCATGGAGGTCATTGCATACTTTTGTAAGGGCAGTTTCAGTGGAGTGGAGAGGACGGAAGCCAGATTGGAATGGGTCAAGCAGTGAGTGTGAGGAAAGAAAGCAAGTAAGGCGGTTGTAGACAATACGCTCAAGGAGTTTGGAGGCTAAAGGGAGGAGAGAGATGGGTCGGTAGTTGGAGAGAGTGTTTGGATCAAGGGTAGGTTTTTTAAGAATAGGAGAGATGAGTGCGTGCTTGAAGGCAGAGGGGACAGTGCCTGATGAGAGGGAGAGATTGAGAAGGTGGGAAAGATGGGAACAAGCAGAAGAAGAGAGGTAGCGGAGGAGGCGGGAGGGGATAGGGTCAAGTGGGGAGGTGGTGAGGGGACAGGAACGAATGAGGGCCATGACTTCCTCTCCAGATGCATGGGAGAAAGATGACAGAGTTGGTGCGAGGGATGGGGAGGGTTGGTAAGGGATGGGAGAAGGCTGGTTACTGATGGTCTGGTGTGATGTGATGTCCTGACGTATGGAGTCAATTTTGGATGAGAAGTAAGTGGCAAAGTCAAGAGCAGAGAGTGAGGAAGGGAGACGAGGTGGAGGTGGGCAGAGGAGTGAGTTGAGAGTGGCAAAGAGGCGCCGGGGGTTGGAAGACTGGGAGGAGATAAGGTTCTTGAAGTATGACTGTTTAGCAAGAGAAAGGGCAGCACTGAAGGATGAGAGCATAAGTTTGAAATGGAGGAAATCTGCCTTAGAGCGTGATTTCCTCCAGTGTCGCTCAGCAGTACGTGAGCATTTTTGCAGAATTCTGGTGCATTTGGTGTGCCAGGGTTGAGGTGTTAATTTGCGAGGGTGAATAGTGGTTGGTGGAGCAACAGAGTCAAGAGCAGAAGTAAGGGAAGCATTGTATGTGGAAGTGGCTTGTTCAGGGCATGAGAGAGAGAGAATAGGAGAGAGAAGTGAGTCAAACAGGGAGGAAAGGAATGTGGTGTCAATAGCTTCAATGTTACGCTTAGTGATGGTAGCCTTAGGAGGTAGAGATGGGGAAGTCGAGAGAGATAGGTTAAAGGAGAGCAGGTGGTGGTCAGAGAGGGGAAATGGGGAGTTGGAAAAATCAGAGATATCACAGCGGTGAGTGAAGACCAGATCCAGTGAGCTCCCATTCACATGGGAGGGTGAGGAGGTCCACTGGGAGAGACCAAGTGAGGAGGTGAGGTTAAGGAGTTTAGAGGCAGGGGATTGTGTGGGGATGTCAATAGGGATGTTGAAATCGCCTAGGATAATGGTGGGAATGTCAGAAGAGAGGAAGTGAGGAAGCCAGGAAGCAAAGTTGTCGATGAATTTGGAAGCAGTGCCATGGGGGCGGTAAATGACAGCTACTCTAAGATGGACTGGTTGGAAGAGGCGTATGGCGTGGACCTCAAATGTAGAGAATATAAGGGATGTTTCTGGTGGTATGAGTTGGTAGGAGTAACTAGAAGGTAAAAGTACCCCTACACCACCCCCATGGCGACCCCCAGGTCGGGGTGTGTGTGTGAATGTGAGGCCCCCAGCAGAGAGAGCAGCAGCAGAAGTAGTGTCAGAGGGCGTAATCCAAGTTTCAGTAATGGCTAGTAGGTGTAGGGATTTGGAAATGAAAAGGTCATGAGTGGGGGCCAGTTTGTTACAAACAGATCTGGCATTCCAGAGTGCACAGGATAGGGGGTATAAGTCTGTGGGAGAGATGTGAATGAGATTATCAGGGTTGCTGTAGCAATGAGGTGGGATTATCTTTGAGGGCAGGGATGATGAGAGAGTAGTGATGGTACGGGTGCCTGAGCTAGGAGGGGAAACTGCAGGAGGTGGGCAGGGAGGGAGGTCAGTGTGATGTGGATGGGGGTGTGGGGAGGTGACAGGGAAGGGAGAGAGGGAGCAGGGCTGAGTTGTGGGGTAGCAGGACCATGGGGCAGAGGTGAATGAAAGTGGGGTAACAGGAAAGGTGGGGGAAGGAAATAGAGGGATGGAGGGGAGACAGAGGAGGGGAGAGAGGAGGAGGTGTAGGAGACTAGGGGGTAAGGATAAAGATACTTTATTAGGTAGACACTGAGTGATGTGGGGAGTATAGGAAAGCCTTGACATAGTGTTAAGTAGGTGAATAGGTTGAGGGAAAGTGGAAGTAGGAGAGGAGACTGTAAGGGAATCCGAGCAGAAGAATTGCAGAAATGCAGGTGAGAAAAGCAGTGTAGGCTCACGGGGTGTAGACTTAGTATGAAATGAGTTAAAAGTGTTGATAAAGTGGGTGCAGAAATGTATTTGGAGTGTAAGAAATGAAAGGATTGTGAGAGGTTTAAGAAGCAATGGTAATTATGTTAGATTTTTTAAGTGTTTGCAGGTAAAATTGCATTGGTGCAGCTGTGCATAAAAGCAAAATTACAATAATACAGATACAAGCATTTGTAGGTGAAATGGATGGTTTTTGAATTGTCCAAGTAAGGTTGTTCCGTGCTATTTCATCAGATGCAACAATCAGGAGGTGAGTGATCTGAGGAGTAAGTGACTCACATTTGTTTTTAGTTCTTCAGTTTTTTTGTTTGTTTTGTTTGATTGATGTGCTTCTGTTTTCCTTCTTGTTCACTTCGATTGAACGCTGATTGAACGCTGCTGTTATTTGTCAATTTTATCACGCTTTGATAAAATGCACGCTTAGATTGAAAATGCACAGCCAAACGGCTTTGCACAGCCTACACCATTGGACTTAAGTAGAAGACACAAGTCTGCAGAGGTTCAAAGACCTGCTGGTGAGAAAATTGTCAAGTCAAGCGGAACGTGGCCCGTCAACAGCTCCTCCTTCACATTCTCCCGCAACTGGGGGTGCGAGGAAAAGGCTAAGAATTCCGAGCCCACCCGCTGGCGGTGATGCAGAGCAGTATGGAGCGAGTGCTGACATCTGGTCCGGACTGAAGGACCTGTCAACGATTACTGACATGTCGTCTACTGTCACTGCATATGATTCTGTCACCATTGAAAGAATGGTGGAGGATTATATGAGTGACCGCATTCAAGTAGGCACGTCAGACAGTCCGTACGTATACTGGCAGGAAAAAGAGGCAATTTGGAGGCCCTTGCACAAACTGGCTTTATTCTACCTAAGTTGCCCTCCCTCCAGTGTGTACTCCGAAAGAGTGTTTAGTGCAGCCGCTCACCTTGTCAGCAATCGGCGTACGAGGTTACTTCCAGAAAATGTGGAGAAGATGATGTTCATCAAAATGAATTATAATCAATTCCTCCGTGAAGACATTCACTAGCAATTGCCTCCAGAAAGTACACAGGGATCTGAGATGGTGGATTCCAGTGGGGACGAATTAATAATCTGTGAGGAGGGGGATGTACACAGTGAAAGGGGTGAGGATCTCGGAGGATGATGATGAGGTGGACATCTTGCCTCTGTAGAGCCAGTTTGTGCAAGGAGAGATTGATTGCTTCTTTTTTGGTGGGGGCCCAAACCAACCAGTCATTTCAGTCACAGTCGTGTGGCAGACCCTGTCGCTGAAATGATTCGTTCGTTAAAGTGTGCATGTCCTGTTTATACAACATAAGGGTGGGTGGGTGGGACCAAGGACAATTCCATCTTGCACCTCTTTTTTCTCTCATTTTTCTTTGCATCATGTGCTGTTTGGGGACTATTTTTTTAAGTGCCATCCTGTCTGACACTGCAGTGCCACTCCTAGATGGGCCAGGTGTTTGTGTAGGCCACTTGTGTCGCTTAGCTTAGTCACACAGCGACCTTGGTGCACCTCTTTTTTTCTTTGCATCATGTGCTGTTTGGGGACAATTTTTTTGAAGTGCCATCTTGTCTGACACTGCAGTGCCACTCCTAGATGGGCCAGGTGTTTGTGTCGGCCACTTGCGTCGCTTAGCTTAGTCACACAGCGACTTTGGTGCGCCTCTTTTTTTCTTTGCATCATGTGCTGTTTGGGGACTATTTTTTTGAAGTGCCATCCTGTCTGACACTGCAGTGCCACTACTGGATGGGTCAGGTGTTTGTGTCGCCCACTTGTGTCGCTTAGCTTAGTCACACAGCGACCTTGGTGCGCCTCTTTGTTTCTTTGCATCATGTGCTGTTTGGGGACTATTTTTTTGAAGTGCCATCCTGCCTGACACTGCAGTGCCACTCCTAGATGGGCCAGGTGTTTGTGTCGGCCACTTGTGTCGCTTAGCTTAGCCATCCAGCGACCTCGGTGCAAATTTTAGGACTAAAAATAATATTGTGAGGTGTGAGGTGTTCAGAATAGACTGAAAGTGAGTGGAAATTATGGTTATTGAGGTTAATAATACTATGGGATCAAAATGACCCCCAAATTCTATGATTTAAGCTATTTTTGAGGGGTTTTTGTAAAAAAAACACCCGAATCCAAAACACACACGAATCCGACAAAAAAATTTCAGGGAGGTTTTGGCAAAATGCGTCCGAATCCAAAACACGGCAGCGGAACCGAAACAAAACCAAAACACAAAACCCAAAAAATTTCCGCTGCACATTTCTATTTATATGGCGCCACAAGGGTTCCGCAGCGCCCAATTACAGAAAATAATCAAACAGATAAACAGCAACTTACAGTTGATGACAGCATAGGACAAGTACAGGGTAAATAAACATAGTTACATCAGCAGATGACACTGGAATAAGTATCAGGTGGCAGAAGATTGCTGGATGTGGTACAGTTGAAGATTATTAAAATAAGACAAAGGATAAGCACATGAGGGAAGAGGGCCCTGCTCGTGAGAGCTTACAATCTAAAGGGGAGGGGTAGACAGACATGGGTGACACAGATGGGGTACACAGAGGACGTGGAACAGAGGCTTAGGATGAGATTTGGCTGGGTTTGGTGAAGAAGTGGACCCCCAGAAGGCACAAGTCAATACTTAACATTGCAACATTTTACAGGAGAAAATTAAAAATAGGGGAAAATAAAAATAAAAGAAAGAATCAATAACTTCTACCGCTTTCAAAAAGGTCAATGGAAGCTGAAATAATAGACAACTACCTCATGGAAGCCAGATACAGTATACCAAACAGTACTTAGCAGAGTTAGGAATGAGTGCTTATGAAATACAGTAACATTTTGTCATAATATTTCAGAAACTGCATGGCTGGTCTCTTGCACTCTTTTGCTCTAATACACCACCTGCTTTAGGATTTATATTCAAAAACATTATGTCTCCATAATCCCCAAAACGTCAGTCTTCTTGGAAAGTGGTTTGTTCCTTTGTAAGGGAAAGAGAACAAACGTTCTCAAACAACGGTTTCTCAATTTCTTTTTCCTCTGGGAAGGGATTGTGGATTCGCAGGAATATCTGAGCATTTCTGTAATCAGAAAGCAGCGACTTTCTACAAATGTTTACGAATAATTCCAGTGATTTTGTCATTTTCTTCCAGTGATTTTGACCAATAATACCATTGATTAGAACGAATAATTCCTGTGATTTTGTCATTTTCTTCCAGTGATTTGGACCAATAATACCATTGATTAGAACGAATAATTCCTGTGATATTGAGGTGTTTGTGTCGCTTAGCTTAGCCGTCCAGCGACCACAGTGCACCTCTTTTTCTCTTTTCTTTGCATCATGTGCTGTTTGGGGACTATTTTTTTAAGTGCCATCCTGTCTGACACTGCAGTGCCACTCGTAGATGGGCCAGGTGTTTGTACCGGCCACTTGGGTCGCTTAGCTTAGCCACCCAGCGACCTTGGTGCACCTCTTTTTTTCTTTGCATCATGTGCTGTTTGGGGACTATTTTTTAAGTGCCATCCTGCCTGACACTGCAGTGCCACTCCTAGATGGGCCAGGTGTTTGTGCCGCCCACTTGGGTCGCTTAGCTAAGTCATCTAGCGACCTCGGTGCAAATTTTAGGACTAAATATAATATTGTGAGGTGTGAGGTGTTCAGAATAGACTGGAAATGAGTGGAAATTATGGTTATTGAGGTAAATAATACTATGGTATCAAAATTACCCCCAAATTCTATGATTTAAGCTGTTTTTGAGGGTATTTTGAAAAAAAAACACCTGAATCCAAAAAACACCCGAATCCGACAAAAAATTTTCAGGGAGGTTTTGCCAAAACGCGTCCGAATCCAAAACACGGCCGCGGAACCGAATCCAAAACCAAAACACAAAACCCGAAAAATGTCCGGTGCACATCTCTAATTTTTACATTTAATTCTAAATTAGACGTTTTGTGTAGAGTTAGGGGTATATGCAATTGCGGTCGAATTCCCGAAATTGTCGAATTTCGGGACTTTTTCACCAAAAAAAAAAAAAATCGTCAATGCAATTCAGTACTTTTTGTCAAAAAAAACGGACTTTCAAAATTCGACTTTTTGAAATTCGACTTTTGTCAAATTCGACTTTTCTGCAATGATACAAGTGCTGCAATTCGACCAAAGTATATTCAATTGAAGTTTGGAAATTCGACAACAGTGCTTTTAGACAGTAAATTCGACATTTTCAATCCGCCACACTTTGGTGGGTGAAACTAATAAAAAAAATTTAAAACATGTTTTTTTTTGTGTTTTTTTTTATTGATAATAGCATATCTATTTATATTAGAAGGGATTAGGTACTTGGTTTGTCTTTTTTGGAGGCACAAGTATTATTTATATATTTTTTAAAATAATATTCTTTTTATTTTTTTTATTTTTAGATGGAATGGTAAAATTCAGAAAAAAAATGGCGTGGGGTCCCCCCTCCAAAGCATAACCAGCCTCGGGCTCTTCGAGCTGGTCCTGGTTCTAAAAATGCGGGGGGGAAATTGGACAGGGGATCCCCTGTATTTTTAAAACCAGCACAGGGCTCTGCGCCTGGTGCTGGTGCAAAAAATACGGGGGACAAAAAGAGTAGGGGTCCCCCGTATTTTATACACCAGCATCGGGCTCCACTAGCTGGACAGATAATGCCACAGCCGGGGTTCACTTTTATACAGTGCCTTGCGGCCGTGGCATTAAATATCCAACTAGTCACCCCTGGCCGGGGTACCCTGGGGGAGTGGGGACCCCTTCAATCAAGGGGTCATCCCCCCAGCCACCCAAGGGCCAGGGGTGAAGCCCAAGGCTGTCCCCCCCATCCAAGGGCTGCGGATGGGGGGCTGATAGCCTTGTCAAAATTGAAAGAATATTGTTTTTTCCAGTAGTACTACAAGTCCCAGCAAGCCTCCCCCGCAAGCTGGTACTTGGAGAACCACAAGTACCAGCATGCGGGTGGAAAAACGGGCCCGCTGGTACCTGTAGTTCTACTGAAAAAAAAAATACCCAAATAAAAACAGGAGACACACACCGTGACAAGTACAACTTTATTACACACTGCCGACACACACATACTTACCTATGTTGACACGAAGCAGTCGGTCCTCTTCTCCAAGTAGAATCCACGGGTACCTGAAAATAAAAGATAATTATACTCACCTGATCCAGGGTCCAGAGATAAATTCACGTACTTAACAAAACGAACACCCGACCAGCGGACTGAAAGGGGTCCCATGTTGACACATGAGACCCCTTTCCCCGAATGCAGACACCCCCGTGACAGCTGTCACTGAAGTGTCTCTTCAGCCAATCAGCGAGTGCAACGTCCTTGCACTCTGCTGATTGGCTTTGTGTGCGTCTGAGCTCAGACAGCGCATCGCAAAGCCTCTCCATTATATTCAATGGTGGGAACTTTGCGGTTAGTGGTGGGGTCACCCGCGGTCAGCCGCTGACCGCGGGTAACCCCGCCGCTGACGGCAAAGTTCCCACCATTGAAAGTAATGGAGGGAGCTATGCGATGCGCTGTCTGAGCTAAGACGCGCACAGCCAATCAGGTGAGCGCTACGACTTGGCACTTCCTGATTGGCTGAAGGGACCTCAGTGACAGCAGTCACGTGGGGTCCCGGCATTCGTGAAAAGGGGTCTCATGTGTCAACATGGGACCCCTTTCAGTCCGGTGGTCGGGTATTCGTGTTTTTTTTTTGGCAAGTACGTGGATTATCTCTGGACGTGGATTATCTCTGGACACTGGATCAGGTGAGTGTTTTTTTTTACACAGGTACCCCGGATCGTCGGAGTCGAGACGTGGCAGTCGGCGTGTCAACATAGGTAAGTATGTGTGTGTCGGCAGTGAGTAATAAAGTTGTACTTGTCACGGTGTGTGTCTCCTGTTTTTATTTGGGTATTTTTTTCCCAGTAGTACTACAGGTACCAGCGGGCCCGTTTTTCTCCCGCATGCTGGTACTTGTGGTTCTCCAAGTACCAGCTTGCGGGGGAGGCTTGCTGGGACTTGTAGTACTACTGGAAAAAACAATATTCTTTCAATTTTGACAAGGCTATCAGCCCCCAATCCGCAGCCCTTGGATGGGGGGGGGGACAGCCTCGGGCTTCACCCCTGGCCCTTGGGTGGCTGGGGGGGGGACCCCTTGATTGAAGGGGTCCCCACTCCCCCAGGGTACCCCGGCCAGGGGTGACTAGTTGGATATTTAATGCCACGGCCGCAGGGCGCTGTATAAAAGTGACCCCCGGCTGTGGCATTATCTGTCCAGCTAGTGGAGCCCGATGCTGGTGTATAAAATACGGGGGACCCCTACTCTTTTTGTCCCCCGTATTTTTTGCACCAGCACCAGGCGCAGAGCCCGGTGCTGGTTTTAAAAATACGGGGGATCCCCTGTCCAATTTTTCCCCGCATTTTTAGAACCAGGACCAGCTCGAAGAGCCCGAGGCTGGTTATGCTTTGGAGGGGGGACCCCACGCCATTTTTTTCCGGGTTTTTCCTGTTTTTCCCCGTTTTTTAAAATCGCGGCAAAATCCGGCAAATCGTCCGTTTTTCGCCCGCGGGACTGTCGAATCCGTTTTCCATTGAATATGGTGAATTTCGGCAACCACTTGCCAAAATTGGATGGTCGAATTGTGTCGAATTAAAAAACGGCGATAATTTGCCGCGATTCGCCGCTAATTGCGTATACCCCTGTGTGTTTAAAGTGGGAATACTGGGCCTGGTTCATCTTTGTAATAAAAAGCAAAAAAAGCAAGTAACTTTATGTCTGGAGCCATGCCATGCAATGGGAGCAAATACATTTATATTCTTTCTGTGCAGGGTAAACACTAGAGATGAGCGGGTTCGGTTTCTCTGAAACCGAACCCGCACGAACTTCATGTTTTTTTCACGGGTCCGAGCAGACTCGGATCCTCCCGCCTTGCTCGGTTAACCCGAGCGCGCCCGAACGTCATCATGACGCTGTCGGATTCTCGCGAGACTCGGATTCTATATAAGGAGCCGCGCGTCGCCGCCATTTTCACACGTGCATTGAGATTGATAGGGAGAGGACGTGGCTGGCGTCCTCTCCATTAGAAATTAGATTAGAAGAGAGAGAGAGATTGTGCAGAGTCAGACAGAGTTTACCACAGTGACCAGTGCAGTTGTTGTTAGTTAACTTTTATTTATTTTAATATAATATATCCGTTCTCTGCTATATCCGTTCTCTGCCTGAAAAAAAACGATACACAGCAGCAGCCAGTCACACAGTGTGACTCAGTCTGTGTGCACTCAGCTCAGCCCAGTGTGCTGCACATCAATGTATAAAAGGCAAAGCTTATAATAATTGTGGGGGAGACTGGGGAGCACTGCAGGTTGTTATAGCAGGAGCCCCCAGGAGTACATAATATTATATTAATTTAAAATTAAACAGTGCACACTTTTGCTGCAGGAGTGCCACTGCCAGTGTGACTAGTGGTGACCAGTGCCTGACCACCAGTATAGTAGTATATTGTTGTATGTATTGTATACTATCTCTTTATCAACCAGTCTATATTAGCAGCAGACACAGTACAGTGCGGTAGTTCACGGCTGTGGCTACCTCTGTGTCGGCAGTCGGAACTCGGCAGGCAGTCCGTCCATCCATAATTGTATTACAATATATACCACCTAACCGTGGTATTTTTTTTTCTTTCTTTATACCGTCGTCATAGTGTCATACTAGTTGTTACGAGTATACTACTATCTCTTTATCAACCAGTGTACAGTGCGGTAGTTCACGGCTGTGGCTACCTCTGTGTCGGCAGTCGGCAGGCAGTCCGTCCATCCATAATTGTATTATTATTATAATATATACCACCTAACCGTGGTTTTTTTTTCATTCTTTATACCGTCATAGTGTCATACTAGTTGTTACGAGTATACTACTATCTCTTTATCAACCAGTGTACAGTGCGGTAGTTCACGGCTGTGGCTACCTCTGTGTCGGCAGTCGGCAGGCAGTCCGTCCATCCATAATTGTATTATTATTATAATATATACCACCTAACCGTGGTTTTTTTTTCATTCTTTATACCGTCGTCATAGTGTCATACTAGTTGTTACGAGTATACTACTATCTCTTTATCAACCAGTGTACAGTGCGGTAGTTCACGGCTGTGGCTACCTCTGTGTCGGCAGTCGGCAGGCAGTCCGTCCATCCATAATTGTATTATTATTATAATATATACCACCTAACCGTGGTTTTTTTTTCATTCTTTATACCGTCGTCATAGTGTCATACTAGTTGTTACGAGTATACTACTATCTCTTTATCAACCAGTGTACAGTGCGGTAGTTCACGGCTGTGGCTACCTCTGTGTCGGCAGTCGGCAGGCAGTCCGTCCATCCATAATTGTATTATTATTATAATATATACCACCTAACCGTGGTTTTTTTTTCATTCTTTATACCGTCGTCATAGTGTCATACTAGTTGTTACGAGTATACTACTATCTCTTTATCAACCAGTGTACAGTGCGGTAGTTCACGGCTGTGGCTACCTCTGTGTCGGCAGTCGGCAGGCAGTCCGTCCATCCATAATTGTATTATTATTATAATATATACCACCTAACTGTGGTATTTTTTTTTCTTTCTTTATACCGTCGTCATAGTGTCATACTAGTTGTTACGAGTATACTACTATCTCTTTATCAACCAGTGTACAGTGCGGTAGTTCACGGCTGTGGCTACCTCTGTGTCGGCAGTCGGCAGGCAGTCCGTCCATCCATAATTGTATTATTATTATAATATATACCACCTAACCGTGGTTTTTTTTTCATTCTTTATACCGTCGTCATAGTGTCATACTAGTTGTTACGAGTATACTACTATCTCTTTATCAACCAGTGTACAGTGCGGTAGTTCACGGCTGTGGCTACCTCTGTGTCGGCAGTCGGCAGGCAGTCCGTCCATCCATAATTGTATTATTATTATAATATATACCACCTAACCGTGGTTTTTTTTTCATTCTTTATACCGTCGTCATAGTGTCATACTAGTTGTTACGAGTATACTACTATCTCTTTATCAACCAGTGTACAGTGCGGTAGTTCACGGCTGTGGCTACCTCTGTGTCGGCAGTCGGCAGGCAGTCCGTCCATCCATAATTGTATTATTATTATAATATATACCACCTAACCGTGGTTTTTTTTTCATTCTTTATACCTACGTCATAGTGTCATACTAGTTGTTACGAGTATACTACTATCTCTTTATCAACCAGTGTACAGTGCGGTAGTTCACGGCTGTGGCTACCTCTGTGTCGGCAGTCGGCAGGCAGTCCGTCCATCCATAATTGTATTATTATTATAATATATACCACCTAACCGTGGTTTTTTTTCATTCTTTATACCGTCGTCATAGTGTCATACTAGTTGTTACGAGTATACTACTATCTCTTTATCAACCAGTGTACAGTGCGGTAGTTCACGGCTGTGGCTACCTCTGTGTCGGCAGTCGGCAGGCAGTCCGTCCATCCATAATTGTATTATTATTATAATATATACCACCTAACCGTGGTTTTTTTTTCATTCTTTATACCGTCGTCATAGTGTCATACTAGTTGTTACGAGTATACTACTATCTCTTTATCAACCAGTGTACAGTGCGGTAGTTCACGGCTGTGGCTACCTCTGTGTCGGCAGTCGGCAGGCAGTCCGTCCATCCATAATTGTATTATTATTATAATATATACCACCTAACCGTGGTTTTTTTTTCATTCTTTATACCGTCGTCATAGTGTCATACTAGTTGTTACGAGTATACTACTATCTCTTTATCAACCAGTGTACAGTGCGGTAGTTCACGGCTGTGGCTACCTCTGTGTCGGCAGTCGGCAGGCAGTCCGTCCATCCATAATTGTATTATTATTATAATATATACCACCTAACCGTGGTTTTTTTATACCACCTAACCGTGGCAGTCCGTCCATAATTGTATACTAGTATCCAATCCATCCATCTCCATTGTTTACCTGAGGTGCCTTTTAGTTCTGCCTATAAAATATGGAGAACAAAAAAGTTGAGGTTCCAAAATTAGGGAAAGATCAAGATCCACTTCCACCTCGTGCTGAAGCTGCTGCCACTAGTCATGGCCGAGACGATGAAATGCCAGCAACGTCGTCTGCCAAGGCCGATGCCCAATGTCATAGTACAGAGCATGTCAAATCCAAAACACCAAATATCAGAAAAAAAAGGACTCCAAAATCTAAAAAAAAATTGTCGGAGGAGAAGCGTAAACTTGCCAATATGCCATTTACCACACGGAGTGGCAAGGAACGGCTGAGGCCCTGGCCTATGTTCATGGCTAGTGGTTCAGCTTCACATGAGGATGGAAGCACTCAGCCTCTCGCTAGAAAACTGAAAAGACTCAAGCTGGCAAAAGCACCGCAAAGAACTGTGCGTTCTTTGAAATCCCAAATCCACAAGGAGAGTCCAATTGTGTCGTTTGCGATGCCTGACCTTCCCAACACTGGACGTGAAGAGCATGCGCCTTCCACTATTTGCATGCCCCCTGCAAGTGCTGGAAGGAGCACCCGCAGTCCAGTTCCTGATAGTCAGATTGAAGATGTCAGTGTTGAAGTACACCAGGATGAGGAGGATATGGGTGTTGCTGGCGCTGGGGAGGAAATTGACCAGGAGGATTCTGATGGTGAGGTGGTTTGTTTAAGTCAGGCACCCGGGGAGACACCTGTTGTCCGTGGGAGGAATATGGCCGTTGACATGCCAGGTGAAAATACCAAAAAAATCAGCTCTTCGGTGTGGAGGTATTTCACCAGAAATGCGGACAACAGGTGTCAAGCCGTGTGTTCCCTTTGTCAAGCTGTAATAAGTAGGGGTAAGGACGTTAACCACCTCGGAACATCCTCCCTTATACGTCACCTGCAGCGCATTCATAATAAGTCAGTGACAAGTTCAAAAACTTTGGGTGACAGCGGAAGCAGTCCACTGACCAGTAAATCCCTTCCTCTTGTAACCAAGCTCACGCAAACCACCCCACCAACTCCCTCAGTGTCAATTTCCTCCTTCCCCAGGAATGCCAATAGTCCTGCAGGCCATGTCACTGGCAAGTCTGACGAGTCCTCTCCTGCCTGGGATTCCTCCGATGCATCCTTGCGTGTAACGCCTACTGCTGCTGGCGCTGCTGTTGTTGCCGCTGGGAGTCGATGGTCATCCCAGAGGGGAAGTCGTAAGCCCACTTGTACTACTTCCAGTAAGCAATTGACTGTTCAACAGTCCTTTGCGAGGAAGATGAAATATCACAGCAGTCATCCTACTGCAAAGCGGATAACTGAGTCCTTGACAACTATGTTGGTGTTAGACGTGCGTCCGGTATCCGCCGTTAGTTCACAGGGAACTAGACAATTTATTGAGGCAGTGTGCCCCCGTTACCAAATACCATCTAGGTTCCACTTCTCTAGGCAGGCGATACCGAGAATGTACACGGACGTCAGAAAAAGACTCACCAGTGTCCTAAAAAATGCAGTTGTACCCAATGTCCACTTAACCACGGACATGTGGACAAGTGGAGCAGGGCAGGGTCAGGACTATATGACTGTGACAGCCCACTGGGTAGATGTATGGACTCCCGCCGCAAGAACAGCAGCGGCGGCACCAGTAGCAGCATCTCGCAAACGCCAACTCTTTCCTAGGCAGGCTACGCTTTGTATCACCGCTTTCCAGAATACGCACACAGCTGAAAACCTCTTACGGCAACTGAGGAAGATCATCGCGGAATGGCTTACCCCAATTGGACTCTCCTGTGGATTTGTGGCATCGGACAACGCCAGCAATATTGTGTGTGCATTAAATATGGGCAAATTCCAGCACGTCCCATGTTTTGCACATACCTTGAATTTGGTGGTGCAGAATTTTTTAAAAAACGACAGGGGCGTGCAAGAGATGCTGTCGGTGGCCAGAAAAATTGCGGGACACTTTCGGCGTACAGGCACCACGTACAGAAGACTGGAGCACCACCAAAAACTACTGAACCTGCCCTGCCATCATCTGAAGCAAGAAGTGGTAACGAGGTGGAATTCAACCCTCTATATGCTTCAGAGGTTGGAGGAGCAGCAAAAGGCCATTCAAGCCTATACAATTGAGCACGATATAGGAGATGGAATGCACCTGTCTCAAGTGCAGTGGAGAATGATTTCAACGTTGTGCAAGGTTCTGATGCCCTTTGAACTTGCCACACGTGAAGTCAGTTCAGACACTGCCAGCCTGAGTCAGGTCATTCCCCTCATCAGGCTTTTGCAGAAGAAGCTGGAGGCATTGAAGAAGGAGCTAACACGGAGCGATTCCGCTAGGCATGTGGGACTTGTGGATGCAGCCCTTAATTCGCTTAACAAGGATTCACGGGTGGTCAATCTGTTGAAATCAGAGCACTACATTTTGGCCACCGTGCTCGATCCTAGATTTAAAGCCTACCTTGGATCTCTCTTTCCGGCAGACACAGGTCTGCTGGGGTTGAAAGACCTGCTGGTGACAAAATTGTCAAGTCAAGCGGAACGCGACCTGTCAACATCTCCTCCTTCACATTCTCCCGCAACTGGGGGTGCGAGGAAAAGGCTCAGAATTCCGAGCCCACCCGCTGGCGGTGATGCAGGGCAGTCTGGAGCGACTGCTGATGCTGACATCTGGTCCGGACTGAAGGACCTGACAACGATTACGGACATGTCGTCTACTGTCACTGCATATGATTCTCTCAACATTGATAGAATGGTGGAGGATTATATGAGTGACCGCATCCAAGTAGGCACGTCACACAGTCCGTACTTATACTGGCAGGAAAAAGAGGCAATTTGGAGGCCCTTGCACAAACTGGCTTTATTCTACCTAAGTTGCCCTCCCACAAGTGTGTACTCCGAAAGAGTGTTTAGTGCCGCCGCTCACCTTGTCAGCAATCGGCGTACGAGGTTACATCCAGAAAATGTGGAGAAGATGATGTTCATTAAAATGAATTATAATCAATTCCTCCGCGGAGACATTGACCAGCAGCAATTGCCTCCACAAAGTACACAGGGAGCTGAGATGGTGGATTCCAGTGGGGACGAATTGATAATCTGTGAGGAGGGGGATGTACACGGTGATATATCGGAGGGTGAAGATGAGGTGGACATCTTGCCTCTGTAGAGCCAGTTTGTGCAAGGAGAGATTAATTGCTTCTTTTTTGGGGGGGGTCCAAACCAACCCGTCATATCAGTCACAGTCGTGTGGCAGACCCTGTCACTGAAATGATGGGTTGGTTAAAGTGTGCATGTCCTGTTTTGTTTATACAACATAAGGGTGGGTGGGAGGGCCCAAGGATAATTCCATCTTGCACCTCTTTTTTCTTTTCTTTTTCTTTGCATCATGTGCTGATTGGGGAGGGTTTTTTGGAAGGGCCATCCTGCGTGACACTGCAGTGCCACTCCTAGATGGGCCCGGTGTTTGTGTCGGCCACTAGGGTCGCTAATCTTACTCACACAGCTACCTCATTGCGCCTCTTTTTTTCTTTGCGTCATGTGCTGTTTGGGGAGGGTTTTTTGGAAGGGACATCCTGCGTGACACTGCAGTGCCACTCCTAGATGGGCCCGGTGTTTGTGTCGGCCACTAGGGTCGCTTATCTTTCTCACACAGCTACCTCATTGCGCCTCTTTTTTTCTTTGCGTCATGTGCTGTTTGGGGAGGGTTTTTTGGAAGGGACATCCTGCGTGACACTGCAGTGCCACTCCTAGATGGGCCCGGTGTTTGTGTCGGCCACTAGGGTCGCTTATCTTTCTCACACAGTCAGCTACCTCATTGCGCCTCTTTTTTTCTTTGCGTCATGTGCTGTTTGGGGAGGGTTTTTTGGAAGGGACATCCTGCGTGACACTGCAGTGCCACTCCTAGATGGGCCCGGTGTTTGTGTCGGCCACTAGGGTCGCTTATCTTTCTCACACAGTCAGCTACCTCATTGCGCCTCTTTTTTTCTTTGCGTCATGTGCTGTTTGGGGAGGGTTTTTTGGAAGGGACATCCTGCGTGACACTGCAGTGCCACTCCTAGATGGGCCCGGTGTTTGTGTCGGCCACTAGGGTCGCTAATCTTACTCACACAGCTACCTCATTGCGCCTCTTTTTTTCTTTGCGTCATGTGCTGTTTGGGGAGGGTTTTTTGGAAGGGACATCCTGCGTGACACTGCAGTGCCACTCCTAGATGGGCCCGGTGTTTGTGTCGGCCACTAGGGTCGCTTATCTTACTCACACAGCGACCTCGGTGCAAATTTTAGGACTAAAAATAATATTGTGAGGTGTGATGTGTTCAGAATAGGCTGAAAATGAGTGTAAATTATGTTTTTTGAGGTTAATAATACTTTGGGATCAAAATTACCCCCAAATTCTATGATTTAAGCTGTTTTTTAGGGTTTTTTGAAAAAAACACCCGAATCCAAAACACACCCGAATCCGACAAAAAAAATTTGGTGAGGTTTTGCCAAAACGCGGTCGAACCCAAAACACGGCCGCGGAACCGAACCCAAAACCAAAACACAAAACCCGAAAAATTTCCGGCGCTCATCTCTAGTAAACACTGGCTGCTTTTGCATGTAGCCCACCAGGCCCTTCATCAGGGGGGTACTGTGGGCACAGCTGTCCTGGCCTCTCTAACAGGGAGGGCAGGGCCCGGGCTGCTCATGCCGCCGCTCACTTACCACTGTCCATCCGCCAGCGCCGCCGTCGTTCACCTGGTGCCCGCAGGCTCTATTGCAAATGTCCTTCTCAAGATGGCCGCCGCCTCAGAGGAGACAGTTATTAAAGATACTAGAGGAGGCTCTAGTATATTTAATAACTGTCTCCTCTGAGGTGGTGGCCATTTTGGGAAGGACTTTTGCAATAGTTTTTACTTGAAGCAGGCTACCGAACAGTCTGCTGCGGCAGCGACGTCGGGGACGACGACAAGCAGAACCCATGACAACGAGCAGTACCCCTGACAATGAGCAGGTACTGAGGCATTACTGTGTGGGGCATAATATGGTGATAGGGGTATAACTGTGGGGGCATAGGAATTTTATTTATTTCAAATATATATATATTTTTATAATATACATATATTAATTTAGTTTAATTGTAATTTTTGGGGGGTTGGAGGGCTGCCTATTTTGTCAGTCCCAGGCCCCACAATTTCTGATGGCAGCCCTGTAGCCCACAAATGTTAGACAGGTTTATTCTTACACTGCAACTTAGATTTCAGTTTGAACACTCCCCCCCCCCCAGATGTAACTCTCTCTGCACATGTTACATCTGCCCTACATGCAGTTCAGAACGGTTTTACCCTGTTGCTTGCTTTTTTCCTCTACTTACAAACATGATTCAGGCCCACTGTACTAAATAGAAAAGAATATTTACATAATTCTGTCAGTAAAACACTACATTACCCATTACTACATAAGTCACATGAAATATTGGCTTATTAAAAATAGATTAAACTTGATACATTCTAGTTGGCTTGAGATAATGGCTTTATATTCACAGAGACTAATGGTGTTATTTATGTTAAATAAAGAAAAGTGAAAATAGAGGTTGGCAAGAAAGATCTCACAATCAATGAATAATTTTTAATTAAACAAAATGTCAGAGAGATTGTGGGTAATCATAATGTATATAGGCCACAGCCAAAACGTATCATTCAGACTTACAGTAATTAGAAAGTACTCAGTGATGCATGTCTTCTGTTTGTAAGTAAGACAAAGCTCAGACAATCTCGGGATGTGATCTCTGAACTTGAAGCCGGCCATGAGGCCTCTACTATAGGACCTAAATCAGACCTGATCGCACCTCTGCGAATTTGCAAAGGTTTACGATCAGATAGTCGCCACCCAGAGTAAATACCCGCCCTGTGCAAGTCTCCGTTCGCAACTAACTCACTATCTAATTATTTTTCCAGTCTGTGCAGTCCGTTCGTAGCCCAGGATTTACTAATACAGTGCGAAAGAAACAGGCTGATCGGACCGGAGCTGATGTCACACACCCGCCCTGAAAAGGATGACATATAAACACAATTGACTTAATGTAATATTTTATTTCTGAATTTCTTAATAATCACTGTATTGTGGGTCAAGGGATGTAAACCTTCAAAGAACATAGTGAATAAAGAAATGTAACTGGTGTGTTTATAATCAATTATACACCCATAGCAAACAGTAAATGTGGTGTTGCTAAGCTATTGTTATGATATTATTAATTACAATAAAGGAACCAGAGTCACCTTGGTCGGCCTCCTGCTCCTGTCTTAGACCTTAGAAAATAACTTTTCCATGTTTCTGAAGAAAATAGATGTTTATATTGTCATATTCTCAAACTCGGTCCTCAGGACCCCACACATTTCATGTTTTCCATGTCACCCGGCAGGTACACTGTGTATCACCAACTGTCACATTTTAAATAGAGATGAGCAAGTTCGGTTTCTCGGAAACCGGACCCCCCCGAACTTCACCCTTTTTACACGGGTCCGAGGCAGGTGCGAACCTTCCCGCCTTGCTCGGCTAACCCGAGCGCGCCCGTACGTCATCATCCCGCTGTCGGATTCTCGCGAGATTCGGATTCTATATAAGCAGCCGCGCGTCGCCGCCATTTTCACTCGTGCATTGGAGATGATAGGGACAGGACGTGGCTGGCGTCCTCTCCGTTTATTGTTGAAGTTGATTGGTTTATTGCTTAATTGTGGGGGGGACTGGGGAGCAGCTGTTAGGAGGAGTACAGTGCAGAGTTTTGCTGATAAGTGACCACCAGTTTTTATCCATTCTCTGCCTGTTAGGAGGAGTACAGTGCAGAGTTTTGCTGATAAGTGACCACCAGTTTTTTATGCGTTCTCTGCCTGAAAAAAAACGCTCCATACCATATCTGTGCTCAGTGTGCTGCATAATATATCTGTGCTGAGTGCTCACACTGCTTAATTGTGGGGACTGGGGAGCAGCTATAGCAGGAGTACAGTGCAGAGTTTTGCTGACAGTGACCACCAGTATACATTTTCTGCCTGAAAAACACTCCATATCTGTGCTCAGTGTGCTGCTTTATTGTGGGGACTGGGGACCACCAGTATAATTAATATTATATAGGAGGAGTACAGTGCAGAGTGCACTGCTGTACCTACCTCTGTGTCGTCATCCATTAAGTATACTATCCATCTACATTCTATATCTGTGGTGCATTTTAGTTTTGCAGTTTGCTGACACAGTGACCACCAGTATACTATATATAGCAGTACGGTAGGCCACTGCTGTACCTACCTCTGTGTCGTCATCCATTAAGTATACTATCCATCTACATTCTATACCTGTGGTGCATTTTAGTTTTGCAGTTTGCTGACACAGTGTCCACCAGTATACTATATATAGCAGTACGGTAGGCCACTGCTGTACCTACCTCTGTGTCTTCATCCATTAAGTATACTATCCATCTACATTCTATACCTGTGGTGCATTTTAGTTTTGCAGTTTGCTGACAGTGTCCACCAGTATACTATATATAGCAGTACGGTAGGCCACTGCTGTACCTACCTCTGTGTCGTCATCCATTAAGTATACTATCCATCTACATTCTATACCTGTGGGGCATTTTAGTTTTGCAGTTTGCTGACAGTGTCCACCAGTATACTATATATAGCAGTACGGTAGGCCACTGCTGTACCTACCTCTGTGTCGTCATCCATTAAGTATACTATCCATCTACATTCTATACCTGTGGGGCATTTTAGTTTTGCAGTTTGCTGACAGTGTCCACCAGTATACTATATATAGCAGTACGGTAGGCCACTGCTGTACCTACCTCTGTGTCGTCATCCATTAAGTATACTATCCATCTACATTCTATACCTGTGGTGCATTTTAGTTTTGCAGTTTGCTGACAGTGTCCACCAGTATACTATATATAGCAGTACGGTAGGCCACTGCTGTACCTACCTCTGTGTCGTCATCCATTAAGTATACTATCCATCTACATTCTATACCTGTGGTGCATTTTAGTTTTGCAGTTTGCTGACAGTGTCCACCAGTATACTATATATAGCAGTACGGTAGGCCACTGCTGTACCTACCTCTGTGTCGTCATCCATTAAGTATACTATCCATCTACATTCTATACCTGTGGTGCATTTTAGTTTTGCAGTTTGCTGACAGTGTCCACCAGTATACTATATATAGCAGTACGGTAGGCCACTGCTGTACCTACCTCTGTGTCGTCATCCATTAAGTATACTATCCATCTACATTCTATACCTGTGGTGCATTTTAGTTTTGCAGTTTGCTGACAGTGTCCACCAGTATACTATATATAGCAGTACGGTAGGCCACTGCTGTACCTACCTCTGTGTCGTCATCCATTAAGTATACTATCCATCTACATTCTATACCTGTGGTGCATTTTAGTTTTGCAGTTTGCTGACAGTGTCCACCAGTATACTATATATAGCAGTACGGTAGGCCACTGCTGTACCTACCTCTGTGTCGTCATCCATTAAGTATACTATCCATCTACATTCTATACCTGTGGTGCATTTTAGTTTTGCAGTTTGCTGACAGTGTCCACCAGTATACTATATATAGCAGTACGGTAGGCCACTGCTGTACCTACCTCTGTGTCGTCATCCATTAAGTATACTATCCATCTAGATTCTATACCTGTGGTGCATTTTAGTTTTGCAGTTTGCTGACACAGTGACCACCAGTATACTATATATAGCAGTACGGTAGGCCACTGCTGTACCTACCTCTGTGTTGTCAAGTATACTATCCATCCATACCTGTGGTGCATTTCAGTTGTGCGCAGTAAATATAGTAGTAGGCCATTGCTATTGATACTGGCATATAATTCCACACATTAAAAAATGGAGAACAAAAATGTGGAGGTTAAAATAGGGAAAGATCAAGATCGACTTCCACCTCGCGCTGAAGCTGCTGCCACTAGTCATGGCCGAGACGATGAAATGCCATCAACGTCGTCTGCCAAGGCCGATGCCCAATGTCATAGTAGAGTGCATGTAAAATCCAAAACACAAAAGTTCTGTAAAATGACCCAAAAATCAAAATTAAAAGCGTCTGAGGAGAAGCGTAAACTTGCCAATATGCCATTTACGACACGGAGTGGCAAGGAACGGCTGAGGCCCTGGCCTATGTTCATGGCTAGTGGTTCAGCTTCACATGAGGATGGAAGCACTCATCCTCTCGCTAGAAAAATGAAAAGACTTAAGCTGGCAAAAGCACAGCAAAGAACTGTGCGTTCTTCTAAATCACAAATCCCCAAGGAGAGTCCAATTGTGTCAGTTGCGATGCCTGACCTTCCCAACACTGGACGGGAAGAGCTTGCGCCTTCCACCATTTGCACGCCCCCTGTAAGTGCTGGAAGGAGCACCCGCAGTCCAGTTCCTGATAGTCAAATTGAAGATGTCACTGTTGAAGTACACCAGGATGAGGATATGGGTGTTGCTGGCGCTGGGGAGGAAATTGACAAGGAGGATTCTGATGGTGAGGTGGTTTGTTTAAGTAAGGCACCCGGGGAGACACCTGTTGTCCGTGGGAGGAATATGGCCATTGACATGCCTGGTCAAAATACAAAAAAAATCAGCTCTTCGGTGTGGAATTATTTCAACACAAATGCGGACAACAGGTGTCAAGCCGTGTGTTGCCTTTGTCAAGCTGTAATAAGTAGGGGTAAGGACGTTAACCACCTCGGAACATCCTCCCTTATACGTCACCTGCAGCGCATTCATCATGTCAGTGACAAGTTCAAAAACTTTGGGTGACAGCGGAAGCAGTCCACTGACCACTAAATCCCTTCCTCTTGTAACCAAGCTCCTGCAAACCACACCACCAACTCCCTCAGTGTCAATTTCCTACTTACCCAGGAAAGCCAATAGTCCTGCAGGCCATGTCACTGTCAAGTCTGACGAGTCCTCTCCTGCCTGGGATTCTTCAGATGCATCCTTGAGTGTAACGCCTACTGCTGCTGGCGCTACTGTTGTTGCTGCTGGGAGTCGATCGTCATCCATGAGGGGAAGTCGGAAGACCACTTGTACTACTTCCAGTAAGCAATTGACTGTCCAACAGTCCTTTGCGAGGAAGATGAAATATCACAGCAGTCATCCTGCTGCAAAGCAGATAACTCAGGCCTTGGCAGCCTGGGCGGTGAGAAACGTGGTTCCGGTATCCATCGTTAATTCAGAGGCAACTATAGACTTGATTGAGGTATTGTGTCCCCGGTACCAAATACCATCTAGGTTCCATTTCTCTAGGCAGGCGATACCGAAAATGTACACAGACCTCAGAAAAAGACTCACCAGTGTCCTAAAAAATGCAGTTGTACCCAATGTCCACTTAACCACGGACATGTGGACAAGTGGAGCAGGGCAGACTCAGGACTATATGACTGTGACAGCCCACTGGGTAGAAGTATTGCCTCCCGCAGCAAGAACAGCAGCGGCGGCACCAGGCTACGCTTTGTATCACCGCTTTCCATAAGAGGCACACAGCTGACAACCTCTTACGGGAACTGAGGAAGATCATCGCAGAATGGCTTACCCCAATTGGACTCTCCTGGGGATTTGTGACATCGGCCAATGCCACCAATATTGTGCGTGCATTACATCTGGGCAAATTCCAGCACGTCCCATGTTTTGCACATACATTGAATTTGGTGGTGCAGAATTATTTAAAAAACGACAGGGGCGTGCAAGAGATGCTGTCGGTGGCCCGAAGAATTGCGGGCCACTTTCGGCATTCAGGCACCGCGTACAGAAGACTGGAGCACCACCAAACATTCCTGAACCTGCCCTGCCATCATCTGAAGCAAGAGGTGGTAACGAGATGGAATTCAACCCTCTATATGCTTCAGAGGATGGAGGAGCAGCAAAAGGCCATTCAAGCCTATACATCTGCCCATGATATAGGCAAAGGAGGGGGAATGCACCTGACTCAAGCGCAGTGGAGAATGATTTCAACGTTGTGCAAGGTTCTGCAACCCTTTGAACTTGCCACACGTGAAGTCAGTTCAGACACTGCCAGCCTGAGTCAGGTCATTCCCCTCATCAGGCTTTTGCAGAAGAAACTGGAGACATTGAAGGAGGAGCTAAAACAGAGCGATTCCGCTAGGCATGTGGGACTTGTGGATGGAGCCCTTAATTCGCTTAACCAGGATTCACGGGTGGTCAATCTGTTGAAATCAGAGCACTAAATTTTGGCCACCGTGCTCGATCCTAGATTTAAAACCTACGTTGTATCTCTCTTTCCAGCAGACACAAGTCTGCAGAGGTTCAAAGACCTGCTGGTGAGAAAATTGTCAAGTCAAGCGGAACGTGACCCGTCAACATCTCCTCCTTCACATTCTCCCGCAACTGGGGGTGCGAGGAAAAGGCTAAGAATTCCTAGCCCACCCGCTGGCGGTGATGCAGGGCAGTCTGGAGCGAGTGCTGACATCTGGTCCGGATTGAAGGACCTGCCAATGATTACTGACATGTCGTCTACTGTCACTGCATATGATTCTCTCACCATGGAAAGAATGGTGGAGGATTATATGAGTGACCGCATCCAAGTAGGCACGTCAGACAGTCCGTACGTATATTGGCAGGAAAAAGAGGCAATTTGGAGGCCCTTGCACAAACTGGCTTTATTCTACCTAAGTTGCCCTCCCTCCAGTGTGTACTCCGAAAGAGTGTTTAGTGCAGCCGCTCACCTTGTCAGCAATCGGCGTACGGGGTTACTTCCAGAAAATGTGGAGAAGATGATGTTCATCAAAATTAATTATAATCAATTCCTCCGTGGAGACATTCACCAGCAGCAATTGCCTCCAGAAAGTACACGGGGACCTGAGATGGTGGATTCCAGTGGGGACGAATTAATAATCTGTGAGGAGGGGGATGTACACAGTGAAAGGGGTGAGGAATCGGAGGATGATGATGACGTGGACATCTTGCCTCTGTAGAGCCAGTTTGTGCAAGGAGAGATTGATTGCTTCTTTTTTGGTGGGGGCCCAAACCAACCAGTCATTTCAGTCACAGTCATGTGGCAGACCCTGTCGCTGAAATTATGGGTTCGTTAAAGTGTGCATGTCCTGTTTATACAACATAAGGGTGGGTGGGAGGGCCCAAGGACAATTCCATCTTGCACCTCTTTTTTCTTTCATTTTTCTTTGCATCATGTGCTGTATGGGGACAATTTTTTGGAAGTGCCATCCTGTCTTGATTGACACTGCAGTGCCACTCCTAGATGGGCCAGGTGTTTGTGTCGGCCACTTGTGTCGCTTAGCTTAGTCACACAGCCACCTTGGTGCGCCTCTTTTTTTCTTTGCATCATGTGCTGTTTGGGGACAATTTTTTGGAAGTGCCATCCTGTCTTGATTGACACTGCAGTGCCACTCCTAGATGGGCCAGGTGTTTGTGTCGGCCACTTGTGTCGCTTAGCTTAGTCAAACAGCCACCTTGGTGCGCCTCTTTTTTTCTTTGCATCATGTGCTGTTTGGGGACAATTTTTTGGAAGTGCCATCCTGTCTTGATTGACACTGCAGTGCCACTCCTAGATGGGCCAGGTGTTTGTGTCGGCCACTTGTGTCGCTTAGCTTAGTCACACAGCCACCTTGGTGCGCCTCTTTTTTTCTTTGCATCATGTGCTGTTTGGGGACAATTTTTTGGAAGTGCCATCCTGTCTTGATTGACACTGCAGTGCCACTCCTAGATGGGCCAGGTGTTTGTGTCGGCCACTTGTGTCGCTTAGCTTAGTCACACAGCCACCTTGGTGCGCCTCTTTTTTTCTTTGCATCATGTGCTGTTTGGGGACAATTTTTTGGAAGTGCCATCCTGTCTTGATTGACACTGCAGTTCCACTCCTAGATGGTCCAGGTGTTTGTGTCGGCCACTTGTGTCACTTAGCTTAGTCACACAGCCACCTTGGTGCGCCTCTTTTTTTCTTTGCATCATGTGCTGTTTGGGGATAATTTTTTGGAAGTGCCATCCTGTCTGACACTGCAGTGCCACTCCTAGATGGGCCAGGTGTTTGTGTCGGCCACTTGTGTCGCTTAGCTTAGTCAAACAGCTACCTTGGTGCGCCTCTTTTTTTCTTTGCATCATGTGCTGTTTGGGGACAATTTTTTGGAAGTGCCATCCTGCCTGACACTGCAGTGCCACTCCTAGATGGGCCAGGTGTTTGTGTCGGCCACTTGTGTCGCTTAGCTTAGTCAAACAGCCACCTCGGTGCAAATTTTAGGACTAAAAATAATATTGTGAGGTGTGAGGTGTTCAGAATAGACTGGACATGAGTGGAAATTATGGTAATTGAGGTTAATAATACTATGGGATCAAAATGACCCCCAAATTCTATGATTTAAGCTGTTTTATAGGGTTTTTTGAGAAAAACACCCGAATCTAAAACACACCCGAATCCGACAAAAATTTTTCGGTGAGGTTTGCCAAAACGCGTCTGAATCCAAAACACGGGCGCGGAACCGAATCCAAAACCAAAACACAAAACCCGAAAAATGTCCGGTGCACATCACTAATTTTAAACATCCACAAGTGATCTGGAAAACATGAACTGTGTGGGGTCCTGAGGACAGAAGAGCAGATGTATTAACCTGGAGAAGGCATAAGGAAGTGATAAACCAGTGATATGTGCAAGGTGATAAAGGAACCAGCCAATCAGATCCTAACTGTTAATTTACATATTGGAGATGATTGGCTGGTGCCTTTATCACCTTGCACATATCACTGGTTTATCACTTCCTTATGCCTACTCCAGGTTAATACATCTGCCCCAGAGTTTGAGAACCCGTGGATCCTATCCTCTTTTCTTACCGAATAGTGCTGATTCAGGCAACAAAGTGATGTGATATTACAGGAAGCATAACTGATGTTTTGCTTTGTGACTTGGAGGGGGAATTCAATTAGTCTAGAATTTTTTGAGGAGTTTTTCACATATTTTTTTTGCAGATAATTGAATTACCTCCTTCATGTTTTTTCTGTACATACACATTGTTCCAGTTACTGCATATTAATTGCCAGAAGGGTAAAACAGGATAAGAGTTTTCATTTGACATTTGCCATAAATTTACATTTAAGGAAATTGTTACCCTTAAATATCAAAGTTTGGAACATTCAATAAGAAAAGAGGTGGAGGTCCCTTTATACGGTATATACTGGAAGAATTGGATGTTAGAAACTGAAAAAGGACTATTTGCATATGAACTGTTCCTACCTTTCTTCACTGAGTATAGGGCTTAATTCAGGTTGGATCGCTATTGAGATAGAAACTGTGATTTTCTCAATCCTGCTTCTGCTAAAAATCGCATGTGAAGAGCCGCCCAGAAAGGTAAAAGACGCCCACCAATTCATTCGCAAAGTTGTGTATGCAATCACAGAATTCAAATCAATTAACAGCGACAATTGCGGTCGCACTGATGCAATGGCCTGCCAGTGGTCTCCCTCGGCGAGTGACACCCGGGTGCAGCCCACACTCCCTGCACCCCTGTAGGAATGCCACTGGTACCAACCAATCAACTTCTGTATTTTTTCACACATAGGGGCGGATATACTAAAACTTGGGGAGAGATAACTTCATTTAAACACAGCCTGTAACATCACAGTTAAGAGCTAATTGGTTGGTAGTTTATCTCTCTCCAGTTTATCACTCTCTAAGACTTAGTATATATCTCCTCCCTAGCCTGTAGAATGGCAATTAAAGTTTGATTGATTCATACATTATCTTTCTTCACTTTATCACTCTCCAAGGCTTGATACATATCCCTCTATAATTGCTAGTCACACTTTACTGTCCTAGCCTAGGACCTTTCACCTATACTGAAAAATGTGGAGCAGGTGTACTGTACTAAGCCTTGCTTGGGGATAAAGGGGCAGATGTATTAAGCCTGGAGAGGTGATAAAGCAGTGATAAATGGAAGGTGATAACGCACCAGCCAATCAGCTCCTAACTGCCATTTTTCAAACCCATAATGATTGGCTGGTGTATCACCTTCTACTTATCACTGCTTTATCACTTCCCCAGGCTTAATACATCTGCCCCATAGTGATAAAGTGGAGAGATAAACTACCAACCAAACAGCTCCTGTCATTTTTCAAACAGAGCCTGTAACATGGCGGTTAGGTCTGCTGTCACTTTCTTTGTCACTCTCTCTGTCCATGCTGTCACTCTCCCTGTCCCTGCTGTCACTCTCTCTGTTACTCTACCTGTCCCTGCTGTCACTCTCTCTGTTACTCTCCCTGTCCCTGCTGTCACTCTCTCTGTTCTTACTGTCACTCTCTCTGTCACTGTCCCTGCTGTCACTCTCTCGGTCCCTGCTGTCACTCTCCCTGCCCCTGCTGTCACTCTCTCTGTCACTCTCCCCTTCACTGCTTTCACTCTCCCTGTCACTCTCTCTGTCACTCTCCCTGTCCCTGCTGTCACTTTCTCTATTCCTGCTGTCACTCTCCCTGTCCCTGCTGTCACTCTCTCTGTTCCTGCTGTCACTCTCTCTGTCACTCTCCCTGTCCCTGCTGTCACTCTCCCTGTCACTCTCTCTGTCACTGTCCCTGCTGTCACTCTCCCTGTCCCTGCTGTCATTCACCCTGTCCCTATGCCCCTGCTGTCACTCTCCCTGTCCTTGAATTTTGGCTCTTATTGGGGTAAATTTACTAAGATGGGAGTTCTATTTAAGATGGGATGTTGCCTATAGCAACCAATCGGATTCCAGGTATTATCTTCTAGAAGGTGCTAGATAAATGAGACGTAGAATCTGATTGGTTGCTATGGGCAACATCCCATCTTAAATAGAACTCCCATCTTAGTAAATTTACCCCATTGTGTTACATAATATGAATTTTGGATCATACTGTGTTGCATAATGTGAATTTTGGATCATACTGTGTGACGTAATGTGAATTTTGACTCATACTGTGTGGCATAATGTGAATTTTGGATCATACTATGTGGCATAATGTGAATTTGTGATCATACTGTGTTGCATAATATGAATTCTGGATCATACTGTGTGGCATAATGTGAACTTTGACTCATACGGTATGGCATAATGTGAATTTTGGATCATACTGTGTTGCATAATGTGAATTTTGTATCATACTTTGTGGTATAATGTGATTTTTTTCTCATACTGTGTGGCATAATGTGAATTTTGGCTCATACAGTGTTGCATAATGTGAATTGTGGATCATACTGTGTTGGGATCCGGTCTTTAGGTCGACAGTAAGCAGGTTGACACTGTCTAGGTCGACCACTATTTGTCGACAATAAGTAGGTCAACATGGTTTCTAGGTCAACAGGGACTCTAGGTCGACATGTTCTAGGTCGATATGACAAAAGGTCGACATGACTTTTAAAAAAAAAAAAAACATTTTTTGAACTTTTTCATACTTTACAATCTACGTGGACTACAATTGGGAAAGTTAGTGAGCGAAGCAAGCCATGCGAGGGGACACGGTGCACTACTTGGGGTTCCCAGTCATTGTACGGAGAAAACAACACATTTTTTTAAATAAAAAAAAAGCACGTCGACCTTTTCTCATGTCGACCTAGTACATGTCGACCTAGAGTCCCTGTCGACCTAGAAACCATGTCGACCTACTTACTGTCCACCAATAGTGGTCAACCTAGACACTGTCGACCTAAATATAATTTACCTAACATATCACACCTACTGTGTGGCATAATGTGAATTTTGGCTCATTCCGTGGGAATTTTGGCTCATTCATAATGTGTAAGGGACACCAGTACTAGACAGTATAAGGGGTCCTACACTATTGTGGTGCATAATGTGTATAAGGGATATATGGTGTGGTACACTACGTTTAAGGACACGCCCCCTTTGAGTGGCCACACACCTTTTTCTGGAGTGCGAGCGCTGAAGGACGGGCTGTGATCCCCCTCTCCTCTTCCAATCACTCAGAATCCATCTATAACCCCAGCATCCTGGAGGCTGTCCTTGCCGCTGGCACCAGGCATTCAATGTCACGGTCCAAGGAGAAAATCTGCCATCCACGCGCTGCTGCAGTACTGGGCCCTGGTAACAACATTTTAATACTCTACTGTGTATTTGTCACCCACTGCTGTCATCCTCACCCAGTCACCCACGGCTGTCACCTTCTCCCTAACGTCACCCTCACCCTGTCACACACTGCTGCCCCCTCTACCTGGCATCATACTAACCCTGTCACTCACTGCTGTGCTGTCATCTTCTCCCTGGTGTCACTCTCTCCCTGTCACCCACTGCTGTCATCTTCTCCCTGGTGTCACTCTCTCCCTGTCACCCACTGCTGTTATCTAATCCCTAGCATAACTCACACTGTCACCCACTGTTGTCACCTTCTCCCTGGCGTCACCCTCACACTGTCACTCATTGCTGTTACCCTCTCCCTGGCATCACCCTCTCCCTGTCACCCACTACTTTCACGCTCGCCCTGTTACCCACTACTTGTCTCTGTCACTCTCTCCCTGTCACCCTCTCCCTGGCATCACCTACTGCCTCTCCCTCTCTACCTGGTGTCACCCACTACTTGTCTACTTCGCTCTCTCCCAGTCACTCTCCCTGGCATCACTCACTACTTGATTCTGTCACCGTCTCCCTGGTGTTACCCACTATTTGTCTCTGTCACCCTCTCCCTGTCACTCTCTCCCTGGTGTCACCCACTATTTGTCTCTGTCGCCCTCTCCCTGTCACCCTCTCCCTGGTGTCACCCACTATTTGTCTCTGTCACCCTCTCCATGTCACTCTCTCTCTGGCGTCACCCACTGCTTGTCTCCTTCACTCTCTCTCTGTTACCCACTACTTGTCTCTGTCACTCTCTCCCTGGCATCACCCGCAACTTGTCTCCATCACCCTCATCCTGTCACCCTTGCCTTGGCATAAAATCACGCACCCTCCCTGTTCAGTCACGTTCCGTATACACTTATATATGTGATACGGTCATGATCTTGGCAGTCGCTCAAAAACCCAACACCATAATCTCTACGCTGTGATTGTTATGTAACAGTCCAGTGATGTTATTTAACAGCCCAGTGACCTTACGTAACAGCCCAGTGATGTTATGTAACACGATACGTAACAGTCCAGTGACATTATGTAACTGTCCAGATTTGTTATGTAACAGCCCAGCGATGTTTTGTAACAGCCCAGCGATATTATATAACACTCCAGTGATGTTATGTAACAGCCCAGTGACATTATGTAACAGTCTAACTATGCTATGTAACAGTCCAGTGATGTTTATTAACAGCCCAGTTGCGTTATGTAACAGCCCACTTACGTTATGTAACAGCCTACTTACGTTATGCAACAGCCCAGCGACATTTTGTAACAGCTCAGCAACATTAGGTAACAGCCCAGCGACATTATATAACAGTCCAGTAATGTTATGTAACAGCCCAGTGACATTATGTAACAGTCCGGGGATGTCATGTAACAGTCCAGTGATGTTATGTAACAGCCCAGCGACATTTTGTAACAGCTCAGCGACATTAGGTAACAGCCCAGCGACATTATATAACAGTCCGGGGATGTCATGTAACAGTCCAGTGATGTTATGTAACAGCCCAGTGACATTATATAACAGGTTATGTAACCGGTTCTAGCTGGTTCAAGCAAGTCAGATTACAAACATGCAGGTAATGGTGGTGGAGTATGGTGTACTTTTTAGTGACTAACCATGATGGGCATAGCTGCCGCCTAACTTCAGCCACCTCAATGTCCTGTCCCTCTTCGCATAAGTATGTATGTATGCCCCCACCCCCACAAACACATTTTGGTAGGCTGATAGTCATCTATAGGCACATATTGCACCACCTTTGTGCTACACTCCCTTACCCATCACCCACTTGAATACCTGTTGCCCATCAATCAATGCTGTATACAGAACCGCTTACCTACTACTACTCATATCCATCCCTCAAACACTGAAATACTCCTCATTCACCATCGCTCCATGACCCCATACCACAGCCCATGAAATACCCCTCACTCACTACCTATCCCCATATTTAACCATCTGTAATTCCTCTCACCACCACTCCCTGTCCCTGTAACCAGTGTCGGACTGGGGCAAGAAGGGCCCACCGGGGTAATGCAGTGGTAGGGCCCATGCTTAAGGATGTGGCCAGGCAATAGTGGAGGTGTGGCCAACCACCACAGAAGCCCACCTAACCGTAAGAGAGTGCATGGGTTGGTCCCACAGTCCTGTGCCGTATAAGGTAACATATGTATAATGTATAATTAAAGTGCACTAGGATACAGCCTGGAACCTAATCCCTAGAGTAGGAGGTGGGCCCACAGGCAGTGGGCCCACCGGTGGTTTCCCCTGTGGACCAGTCTGACCCTGCGTGTAACTGACACACTAAAATACCCTTCACTCACATCATGCCCTGACCGCACAACAGACACACAAATACCCCTCACTCACCATGATTCCGTGACCACACAACAGTCACACAAATACCCCTCACTCACCATGATTCCGTGACCACACAACAGTCACACAAATACCCCTCACTCACATCATGCCATGACCACATAACACACAAATACCCCTTACTCACATCATGCCCTGACTACATAACAGACACACAAATTCCCTTTCCAAGAGCTGACAAAAGAAAACACCAAAAGAAAATTGTATAACATTTTAATTTATTAAATGAATTTGCCCTACCTCTCAGTGGACCTGCTGTTATCCATTCTTCCTCCCGCCGGATGTATTATGCAGAAGCTTTTTAGTTTGAGCTGTTGCTGTTACCCAACACTGGCCTAGGACACAGTAGTAGCCCATTCTGAAGGGGGGTCCATAAAAAGCAAATATATATAAATACACACACAGGTAAATACAGGGCCGGATTAACAATGGGGCGGATGGAGCTGCAGCTCCAGGCCCCCCATTGCAAACAGGCCCACAGGAGACTGACAGCCATGACAGGAAAATAACTTTTTCCTGTCACAGACTGTCAGCGACTGTCCTCTCTCCCATGCCCCGACGCCAGCACTCTCACCAAGAGCCACAGGACGGTGCAGGCAGTGTGGTGGCCGCATCTCTCCCCCAGTCTCTCCTTCTCCGGGGTCCTGACTGATCCTGTCACTCACAAGCTCCGCCCCCTCAGACTACACGAGGAGCTGCTGCTGCTGCATGAAGCCTGGTAATTGTAAGTTGTACAATGGCTTCTGGATAAGTAGCATCGACTGCTTTGTGTGTGTAGTGTTTGTGTGCATGTAGTGGTGTGTATGTATGTACATGTGATGTTGTGTACTGTATGTGTGTTTGTGTGTACTGTATGTCTGTGTAGTGTATGTGTGTAGTGTGCACTATGCACTATGTGGTGATGTGTGTGTACTGTCTGTGTGTATATGTGGTGGTGTGTGTGCGTGTACTGTGCATGTGTATATGCATGTGTATATGCAGTGGCGTGTGTGTGTGTATATATATATATATATATATATATATGTGGTGGTGGTGTGTGTACTGTGTGTAGTGATGTGTTTGTGTACTGTATGTGTATGTAGTGTATACTGTGCGTGTCTATATGCAGTGGTGGTGTGTGTACTGTGTGTGTATATGTGGTGGTGCGTGTTTGTTGTGTGTACTATGTGTGTGTATGTGGTGGTAGGCAGGGATAAAAGTGAAACAACAAATGAATACCTAGCGCTTATCAAGGCATCAAAACTGGCCAATCGCTATATTATTGTATGTAGAATTCTCATGTAATGCTGCAGTACTGTGATGCCAGGGTTAAGTAACAACAAAAAAAGGTAATAGGAATACTTAGGGCGTGCCATAACATATTTATTAAAAATGAATATTACTGTACATACACATTATGCATACATAATAACAATACTGTAAGTCATTAAAAATATATTAAATGAACAAGACTGGTCTTATTTCTAATCATTAAGGTTACCCAATAATCGATGGTATCCAATCCTAAAAAGTGCCAAATAGAAGTTTAGTTTCAACAGTTGTATTCTGATAAAGTTAGTGCTTGTTTATTCCAGCAATGTCAGTCTCTGGAGGGGGGGAGCCTGACTGTACGGCACAAATAGGTAAATGTATTATAGCCGCACGCATCATGCCGCTATAACACTTCCTGCGTCGCCTCATTACTGAGGCGAAGCAGGAAGGGACATCAACAAGATGTATTAACATCTAGAGATGAGCGCCTGAAATTTTTCGGGTTTTGTGTTTTGGTTTTGGGTTCGGTTCCGCGGCCGTGTTTTGGGTTCGAACGCGTTTTGGCAAAACCTCACCGAATTTTTTTTGTCGGATTCGGGTGTGTTTTGGATTCGGGTGTTTTTTTCAAAAAACACTAAAAAACAGCTTAAATCATAGAATTTGGGGGTCATTTTGATCCCAAAGTATTATTAACCTCAAAAACCATAATTTACACTCATTTTCAGTCTATTCTGAATACCTCACACCTCACAATATTATTTTTAGTCCTAAAATTTGCACCGAGGTCGCTGTGTGAGTAAGATAAGCGACCCTAGTGGCCGACACAAACACCGGGCCCATCTAGGAGTGGCACTGCAGTGTCACGCAGGATGTCCCTTCCAAAAAACCCTCCCCAAACAGCACATGACGCAAAGAAAAAAAGAGGCGCAATGAGGTAGCTGTGTGAGTAAGATTAGCGACCCTAGTGGCCGACACAAACACCGGGCCCATCTAGGAGTGGCACTGCAGTGTCACGCAGGATGGCCCTTCCAAAAAACCCTCCCCAAACAGCACATGACGCAAAGAAAAAAAGAGGCGCAATGAGGTAGCTGTGTGAGTAAGATTAGCGACCCTAGTGGCCGACACAAACACCGGGCCCATCTAGGAGTGGCACTGCAGTGTCACGCAGGATGTCCCTTCCAAAAAACCCTCCCCAAACAGCACATGACGCAAAGAAAAAAAGAGGCGCAATGAGGTAGCTGTGTGAGTAAGATTAGCGACCCTAGTGGCCGACACAAACACCGGGCCCATCTAGGAGTGGCACTGCAGTGTCACGCAGGATGTCCCTTCCAAAAAACCCTCCCCAAACAGCACATGACGCAAAGAAAAAAAGAGGCGCAATGAGGTAGCTGACTGTGTGAGTAAGATTAGCGACCCTAGTGGCCGACACAAACACCGGGCCCATCTAGGAGTGGCACTGCAGTGTCACGCAGGATGTCCCTTCCAAAAAACCCTCCCCAATCAGCACATGATGCAAAGAAAAAGAAAAGAAAAAAGAGGTGCAAGATGGAATTGTCCTTGGGCCCTCCCACCCACCCTTATGTTGTATAAACAAAACAGGACATGCACACTTTAACCAACCCATCATTTCAGTGACAGGGTCTGCCACACGACTGTGACTGATATGACGGGTTGGTTTGGACCCCCCCCAAAAAAGAAGCAATTAATCTCTCCTTGCACAAACTGGCTCTACAGAGGCAAGATGTCCACCTCATCTTCACCCTCCGATATATCACCGTGTACATCCCCCTCCTCACAGATTATCAATTCGTCCCCACTGGAATCCACCATCTCAGCTCCCTGTGTACTTTGTGGAGGCAATTGCTGCTGGTCAATGTCTCCGCGGAGGAATTGATTATAATTCATTTTAATGAACATCATCTTCTCCACATTTTCTGGATGTAACCTCGTACGCCGATTGCTGACAAGGTGAGCGGCGGCACTAAACACTCTTTCGGAGTACACACTTGTGGGAGGGCAACTTAGGTAGAATAAAGCCAGTTTGTGCAAGGGCCTCCAAATTGCCTCTTTTTCCTGCCAGTATAAGTACGGACTGTGTGACGTGCCTACTTGGATGCGGTCACTCATATAATCCTCCACCATTCTATCAATGTTGAGAGAATCATATGCAGTGACAGTAGACGACATGTCCGTAATCGTTGTCAGGTCCTTCAGTCCGGACCAGATGTCAGCATCAGCAGTCGCTCCAGACTGCCCTGCATCACCGCCAGCGGGTGGGCTCGGAATTCTGAGCCTTTTCCTCGCACCCCCAGTTGCGGGAGAATGTGAAGGAGGAGATGTTGACAGGTCGCGTTCCGCTTGACTTGACAATTTTGTCACCAGCAGGTCTTTCAACCCCAGCAGACCTGTGTCTGCCGGAAAGAGAGATCCAAGGTAGGCTTTAAATCTAGGATCGAGCACGATGGCCAAAATGTAGTGCTCTGATTTCAACAGATTGACCACCCGTGAATCCTTGTTAAGCGAATTAAGGGCTGCATCCACAAGTCCCACATGCCTAGCGGAATCGCTCCCTTTTAGCTCCTTCTTCAATGCCTCCAGCTTCTTCTGCAAAAGCCTGATGAGGGGAATGACCTGACTCAGGCTGGCAGTGTCTGAACTGACTTCACGTGTGGCAAGTTCAAAGGGCATCAGAACCTTGCACAACGTTGAAATCATTCTCCACTGCACTTGAGACAGGTGCATTCCACCTACTATATCGTGCTCAATTGTATAGGCTTGAATGGCCTTTTGCTGCTCCTCCAACCTCTGAAGCATATAGAGGGTTGAATTCCACCTCGTTACCACTTCTTGCTTCAGATGATGGCAGGGCAGGTTCAGTAGTTTTTGGTGGTGCTCCAGTCTTCTGTACGTGGTGCCTGTACGCCGAAAGTGTCCCGCAATTTTTCTGGCCACCGACAGCATCTCTTGCACGCCCCTGTCGTTTTTTAAAAAATTCTGCACCACCAAATTCAAGGTATGTGCAAAACATGGGACGTGCTGGAATTTGCCCATATTTAATGCACACACAATATTGCTGGCGTTGTCCGATGCCACAAATCCACAGGAGAGTCCAATTGGGGTAAGCCATTCCGCGATGATCTTCCTCAGTTGCCGTAAGAGGTTTTCAGCTGTGTGCGTATTCTGGAAAGCGGTGATACAAAGCGTAGCCTGCCTAGGAAAGAGTTGGCGTTTGCGAGATGCTGCTACTGGTGCCGCCGCTGCTGTTCTTGCGGCGGGAGTCCATACATCTACCCAGTGGGCTGTCACAGTCATATAGTCCTGACCCTGCCCTGCTCCACTTGTCCACATGTCCGTGGTTAAGTGGACATTGGGTACAACTGCATTTTTTAGGACACTGGTGAGTCTTTTTCTGACGTCCGTGTACATTCTCGGTATCGCCTGCCTAGAGAAGTGGAACCTAGATGGTATTTGGTAACGGGGGCACACTGCCTCAATAAATTGTCTAGTTCCCTGTGAACTAACGGCGGATACCGGACGCACGTCTAACACCAACATAGTTGTCAAGGACTCAGTTATCCGCTTTGCAGTAGGATGACTGCTGTGATATTTCATCTTCCTCGCAAAGGACTGTTGAACAGTCAATTGCTTACTGGAAGTAGTACAAGTGGGCTTACGACTTCCCCTCTGGGATGACCATCGACTCCCAGCGGCAACAACAGCAGCGCCAGCAGCAGTAGGCGTTACACGCAAGGATGCATCGGAGGAATCCCAGGCAGGAGAGGACTCGTCAGAATTGCCAGTGACATGGCCTGCAGGACTATTGGCATTCCTGGGGAAGGAGGAAATTGACACTGAGGGAGTTGGTGGGGTGGTTTGCGTGAGCTTGGTTACAAGAGGAAGGGATTTACTGGTCAGTGGACTGCTTCCGCTGTCACCCAAAGTTTTTGAACTTGTCACTGACTTATTATGAATGCGCTGCAGGTGACGTATAAGGGAGGATGTTCCGAGGTGGTTAACGTCCTTACCCTTACTTATTACAGCTTGACAAAGGGAACACACGGCTTGACACCTGTTGTCCGCATTTCTGGTGAAATACCTCCACACCGAAGAGCTGATTTTTTTGGTATTTTCACCTGGCATGTCAACGGCCATATTCCTCCCACGGACAACAGGTGTCTCCCCGGGTGCCTGACTTAAACAAACCACCTCACCATCAGAATCCTCCTGGTCAATTTCCTCCCCAGCGCCAGCAACACCCATATCCTCCTCATCCTGGTGTACTTCAACACTGACATCTTCAATCTGACTATCAGGAACTGGACTGCGGGTGCTCCTTCCAGCACTTGCAGGGGGCGTGCAAATGGTGGAAGGCGCATGCTCTTCACGTCCAGTGTTGGGAAGGTCAGGCATCGCAACCGACACAATTGGACTCTCCTTGTGGATTTGGGATTTCAAAGAACGCACAGTTCTTTGCGGTGCTTTTCAGTTTTCTAGCGAGAGGCTGAGTGCTTCCATCCTCATGTGAAGCTGAACCACTAGCCATGAACATAGGCCAGGGCCTCAGCCGTTCCTTGCCACTCCGTGTGGTAAATGGCATATTGGCAAGTTTACGCTTCTCCTCCGACAATTTTATTTTAGGTTTTGGAGTCCTTTTTTTACTGATATTTGGTGTTTTGGTTTTGACATGCTCTGTACTATGCCATTGGGCATCGGCCTTGGCAGACGACGTTGCTGGCATTTCATCGTCTCGGCCATGACTAGTGGCAGCAGCTTCAGCACGAGGTGGAAGTGGATCTTGATCTTTCCCTAATTTTGGAACCTCAACATTTTTGTTCTCCATATTTTAATAGGCACAACTAAAAGGCACCTCAGGTAAACAATGGAGATGGATGGATTGGATACTAGTATACAATTATGGACGGGCTGCCGAGTGCCGACACAGAGGTAGCCACAGCCGTGAACTACCGCACTGTACTGTGTCTGCTGCTAATATATAGACTGGTTGATAAAGAGATAGTATACTCGTAACTAGTATGTATGTATAAAGAAAGAAAAAAAAACCACGGTTAGGTGGTATATACAATTATGGACGGGCTGCCGAGTGCCGACACAGAGGTAGCCACAGCCGTGAACTACCGCACTGTACTGTGTCTGCTGCTAATATATAGACTGGTTGATAAAGAGATAGTATACTCGTAACTAGTATGTATGTATAAAGAAAGAAAAAAAAAACACGGTTAGGTGGTATATACAATTATGGACGGGCTGCCGAGTGCCGACACAGAGGTAGCCACAGCCGTGAACTACCGCACTGTACTGTGTCTGCTGCTAATATAGACTGGTTGATAAAGAGATAGTATACTACTAATATTATATACTGGTGGTCAGGTCACTGGTCACTAGTCACACTGGCAGTGGCACTCCTGCAGCAAAAGTGTGCACTGTTTAATTTTAATATAATATTATGTACTCCTGGCTCCTGCTATAACCTATAACTGGCACTGCAGTAGTGCTCCCCAGTCTCCCCCACAATTATAAGCTGTGTGAGCTGAGCAGTCAGACAGATATATAATATATATAGATGATGCAGCACACTGGCCTGAGCCTGAGCAGTGCACACAGATATGGTATGTGACTGACTGAGTCACTGTGTGTATCGCTTTTTTCAGGCAGAGAACGGATATATTAAATAAACTGCACTGTGTGTCTGGTGGTCACTCACTATATAATATATTATGTACTCCTGGCTCCTGCTATAACCTATAACTGGCACTGCAGTAGTGCTCCCCAGTCTCCCCCACAATTATAAGCTGTGTGAGCTGAGCAGTCAGACAGATATATATAATATTATATATAGATAATAGATGATGCAGCACACTGGCCTGAGCCTGAGCAGTGCACACAGATATGGTATGTGACTGAGTCACTGTGTGCTGTGTATCGCTTTTTTCAGGCAGAGAACGGATTATAAATAAAAGTGGTGGTCACTGGTCACTATCAGCAAAACTCTGCACTGTACACTACTGAGTACTCCTAATGCTCCCCAAAATTAGTAAATCAAGTGTCTCTCTAATCTATTCTAATTCTAAACGGAGAGGACGCCAGCCACGTCCTCTCCCTATCAATCTCAATGCACGTGTGAAAATGGCGGCGACGCGCGGCTCCTTATATAGAATCCGAGTCTCGCGATAGAATCCGAGCCTCGCGAGAATCCGACAGCGTCATGATGACGTTCGGGCGCGCTCGGGTTAACCGAGCAAGGCGGGAAGATCCGAGTCGCTCGGACCCGTGAAAAAAAACATGAAGTTCTGGCGGGTTCGGATTCAGAGAAACCGAACCCGCTCATCTCTATTAACATCTTGTCTGCCGAAGCGCTCCCCCCTCCGGTGATGTACCCCTGAGCACACAGCGCGTCAGCTCAGTGCTGACGCGCTGCGTCTCCTACCCGGCCGGCTCCTCTGTGCATGCGCAGGAACTCGTTACTCAGGTGAGAACTTCAGCGCAGTCCGGTGCCGGCACCCGCCACAGGCAGCGACAGCTCTGTACCTGCTGTAGTGTATGGTGCAGGTGTATGACACCTGCAGCTGTCCAAATCGACAGCTGCAGGTGTCGGAATGGTCAGCGATGCTGACCGTTCATATATTGCCCGCGCATATCCGCCTGCTATGTTTTAGATAGCCGCACCGCAGCCATCATACATGGGGGAGAAGAGGTATAACGCACATCATGTGCGCTGATACCGCTTCTCCCCCATATTGCCAGATCATACATTTACCCAAAAAAGAGCACGGCGCTATGCTCCACCTCCTAGATGTTACACTTATCCCCACAGCAATGATGTAACGGAATAACTTTTACGCTGACAAAAGGAGGTCGCCGGGGCTCTGTATGTAACGTACCAGCGCTATGCTCCACCTTTGATGTTTGTAGTTATTGTACAAAGTTACTGTATATCCAAGATGCTATTAACAAACATTAGGAATGGAGAAGGCCAGCAGCTGTTAAAGTGCTTTACCCACGATGCTGTGGGGATAAGAGTAACATCTAGGAGGTGGAGCATAGCACCGCGCTCTTTTTGAACCGTACAGTCAGACGCCCTCTCTCCAGAGACTGACATTGCTGGAATAAATAAGCACAACTAACTTTAATGGAATACAACTATTGAAACTAAAATTCTATATGACACTTTTTAGGATTGGATACCATCGATTAAGGATTTCTGTCCATAAACCCTTATTGGGTAACCTTAATTATTTGAAGATAAAAGGAGTCTTGTTCAATTGTTCAGTTAATATATTTTTAATGATATATTGTTATTATGTGTGCATAATGTGTATGTAAAATAAATTTTTTATAAATTTGTTATTGTGCTCCCTAGGTATTCCTGATACCTTTTTTTGTTAGGGGTTAAAGTGTATCATAACGGGGCAGAACTGCGTTTCCGTCAGTTGTATGTGGAATAAGCGGCACTGCTACCATGGGCATTTATTATGTGTATAAGCGGCATTGATACTGTGGACGTTAACATGTATGTAAGTGGCACTGCTACCACGGACATTTATTATGTGTATAAGAGGCACTGCTGCCACGGGGAATTATTATGTGTATAAGCGGCACTGCTATTTACAGGGGGTTTCCTTTTGTTTGTTAACTTTCACATTACACTGTTGATATAAGTGAAGTGGAGATGGCAATTAAGGTGACTGAAGGAAGGCCACACCCCCACACCACTGATCATGCCCCCCACACCACTAGCCACACCCCATGTGGCGGCGCACAATTAGGCCCTTTGTAAATTTCAGCTCCAGGCCCATGTGGACCTTAATCTGGCACTGGGTAAATATAATATATATATTATGATTGTAATAATAATGTTAGTATAAAGACTACTTATTTAAATATATTAACCTCAAAACATCTCATAGAGAAGGTAAATGTGGTCAAGTAATAATAACTGACTATACTGACTACAGCCCCATTTACCTTTTCAGGGCTTATATATTTGGATAGATAGCCTTTAAAATTTCAAACGCACGGCTGTTGGCAAGGTGATTGACAGGAAGCCAACATTTGTGGGAGGTAACAGCCCGTTTTCTGGGAGTGTCAGGAAAAACGCGGGCGTTTCAGGGAGGGTGTGTGACGTCAGCTGTGGACCCGAGCAGTATGATTTCTTCACACTGGAGAAGTAAGTATTGAGCTACGTATGCCCAGACTGCACATAGACTGCACACTCTCAATGGGAAAAACATTCGATGGTCAGTGTGATGCAAACAGTTTTGCAGCTATCCGCTGACTGAGGAGATTTTTTCGCACAATGGCCCTCATTCCGAGTTGTTTGCTCGCTGCTAATTTTAGCAGAATTGCTAATAGGCTAAAATCCGGCAGTTCTGCGCATGCAATTGCTAATCTTTCGTTAGCAATTCTGCTATGCTAAGATACACTCCCAGAGGGCGGCGGCTTTGGGGGTAATTCCAAGTTGATCGCAGCAGGAATTTTGTTAGCAATTGGGCAAAACCATGTGCACTGCAGGGGAGGCAGATTTAACATGTGCAGAGAGAGTTAGATTTGGGTGTGGTGTGTTCAATCTGCAATCTAATTTGCAGTGTAAAAATAAAGCAGCCAGTATTTACCCTGCACAGAAACAAAATAACCCACCCAAATCTAACTCTTTCTGCAAATGTTATATCTGCTCCCCCTGCAGTGCACATGGTTTTGCCCAACTGCTAACAAAGGCCCTCATTCCGAGTTGTTCACTCGCTAGCTGCTTTTAGCAGCATTGCACACGCTAAGCCGCCGCCTACTGGGAGTGTATCTTAGCATAGCAGAATTGCGAACGAAAGATTAGCAGAATTGCGAATAGAAAATTCTTAGCAGTTTCTGAGTAGCTTGAGACTTACTCCTACACTGCGATCAGTTCAGTCAGTTTCGTTCCTGGTTTTACATCACAAACACACCCAGCGTTTGCCCAGACACTCACCCGTTTCTTCAGACACTCCCGAATTTTTCCCAGAAACGCCAGCGTTTTTTCGCACACTCCCAGAAAACGGCCAGTTTCCGCCCAGAAACACCCACTTCCTGTCAATCACACTACAATCACCAGAACGATGAAAAATCCTTGTTAGGCCGTGAGTAAAATACCAAACTTTTGTGCTAATTTACTTGGCGCAGGCGCACTGCGAACATTGCGCATGCGCAGTTTGCGACTAATCGCTCCGTAGCGAAAAAAAATAACGAGTGAACAACTCAGAATGAGGGCCCAAATTCCTGCTGCGATCAACTTGGAATGACCCCCTTTGTGTTGCATTTCTGCTAAAAGTAGCTAGCGAGCGAACAACTCGGAATGAGGGCCAATGTACCCATGCAATCGCACTCTTGAACGGGGCGAATTTTCACTGCCCCTGTGTTTTGTTCATATGTTTGTAAATCCAATCATAAGGACACAGAGCAATGTGAGTTCACTGCTGTGCTGTTTTTATTCCATCACCAACTCCAGACACACTGCACACTGGACCACCCACTTCCCAGCATCCCCCTGGTCCCAGGGACCATCACTGAAGATTCAGGCTTACACATGTTAGTAAGGGAGTGTCTACAAATATTAAACATTCTAATACACTAACATCACATCCTCTTTTCTTTAAAGATAAGCCCTGTACGCTTCAATGCAACAATTAACAACATCATATTAAGAACATCATCTAACACGTTTCAATGAGTCTCTCAGGTCTGCATATTTCCCTTTTGGGTCTTTCATACACAGTCTGTGTTTCATCTACCATGTTGGACCTTTCTAGAATCGTGGTTTGTTGTTCACCATTATGAGGATCATCATACATGTCAGATGAAGGGTATTCTTCAGTCATGTTGTCTTCATTATGGTTAGGTTGAGATCTTAAATCCACCCGATTTCTTCTTACTTCCGTTCCATGCTCTGTACGTATAGTATAAGATCTCGGTGCTACTTTTGCTTGCACAATACCTTTCTGCACCCAAATACCTTTCTCATGATCTCTGAGACGGACTTGGTCACCCGATTTTAAATCAGATAAGCTTTTTGCTCGCCTGTCATGGAACAGTTTCTGTTTCGCCTGTTGACGTTCCTTCCTCAGTCTGACCAACGCTGAGTTATGTGTATTAAGCAGTTCATCATGTATCGGGAGATTTGCTCTAATCCTCCTTCCCATCAGCATTTGTGCAGGAGAAAGTCCATTCTGTAAAGGTGTACTGCGGTAGATTAAAAGACTTTTGTAGAAATCTTCTTTACCTTCTTGAGCTTTTTTCTCGAGACTCTTTACAGTTTTTACAGAACTTTCCACCAACCCATTTCAGCGTGGATAGTGGGGACTTGACGTAGTATGGACAAAATCTCACTCATCAGCTAATTGTCTAAATTCAGCACTGGAAAACTGAGGACCATTGTCTGTGAACACTTCCATAGGAACACCATGCCTTGCAAATATTGACTTCATGCAATTGATTACGGCTTTACTAGTAGTTGTATATAGTGTCTTCACCTCAGGGTAGTTAGAGTAATAATCAGTCATGACAATGTACGTTTACCCATTACAATCAAACAAATCTGCGCCAACTTTCTGGTACGGTCTCTCTGGCACTGCGTGAGGACTCAGTGGCTCGACTTGTTATTTCGATCTATACGTAAGACATAATTCACATGTAGCTGTAATCTGTGCTATGTCTTGGTTCATTCTTGGCCAATACATAACTTCACGCGCTCTCCGCTTACATTTTTCTTCTCCTAAGTGGCCTTCATGTATCTTGCACAGCATAGTTTGTCTTAGTCGTGCAGGTATGACAAACCTATTGCCTTTGTAAATAATACCATCGACAACTGTAAGGTCACTGCGGTACATCCAATAATCATGGATAGACAGCAGGCACGCATGTTTTTCTGCTGGCCAACCTTTCAGAATGATATCTGTCAACAATTTCATTGTGTCATCTGTCTCAGTTTCTTTCCTAATCTGTTCTTGTCTTGCAAGAGACACTGGTAGAGAAGCTACGATCAAATTAACATAGGCTTCTATCTCTTCATCCATCAGACTTTTGGAACCTTCACTTTTGTCCACAGCACAAGAAAGTGTATCATCAATGTACATGTATTTGCCAGGACAGTACAGCAAGTGTATATCATATTTCTGTAGTCTGATAAGCATTCGTTGAATTCTCATGGGACAGTCATGTAATGATTTAGTCATGATAGCTACCAATGGCTTGTGGTCAGTTTCCACTGTAAATGTTTGACCATAGACAAACTGATGAAATCGCTCACATGCATATGTGATCGCTAGAAGTTCTTTTTCTATCTGAGCATACCTTGTTTCAGCACTCGTCAGTGCTCTTGATGCATAGATTACTGGTTGCCATGTATCCTCATGTTCTTGTAACAGCACTGAGCCTAGGTCAAATTGTGAAGCATCTGCTGAAATTCTTATTCTTTTCGCAGGATCAAAGAATTTTAGCACTGGTTGCTCTGTAATGATCTGTTTCAAGTTTTGCTAACTTTCTTCTTGTTCATGTGACCACATCCACTCGTTATCTTTGTCCAACAACCATCTAAGAGAGGCTGTTCGTTCAGAGAGTTGAGAAATAAACTTTCCTAAGTAAGTAATCATTCCTAGGAATCTTCTGACGTTGTCTTTGTTGTTAGGACGTTCCATGTTCACTATGGCTGATATTTTCCTTGGGTCTGGTTTTACACCTTGATCCGAGACCATGTCGCCCATAAAGGTAAGTGTATTCATGCCAAATTCACATTTGTCCTTGTTTAGCTTTAGATTCACTTTCTTGACAAGTTCCATTACTTGTCTCAATCTAGAATCATGTTCTTCCTTTGTAGATCCCCAGACAATAATGTCATCCATCATTGTTTTAACACCTGGAATATGTTCAAAAATCATGTGTATCTTTTTGTGATATACTTCTGGAGCAGACAATATTCCATATGGTAGTCGAAAGAAATCTGTATCTACCTTCTGGTGTATTAAATGTACAAATCTTTGAGCTGGCCTCATCTAGCTTCATTTGCCAGAATCCTGAAGATGCCTCAAATTTACTGAACCATTTTGCTCCCGCAAATTGCGACATGATTTCATCTCTGGTTGGTAGTTTGAAATGTTCTCGTTTAATAGCTTTGTTTAAATCTCTGGGGTCTAGACATATTCTGAGTTGTCTATTTTTCTTTTCAACAATTACTAAGGAGCTTACCCATTCAGTAGGCTCATCAACTTTCTGTATCACACCCAAGGATTCCATGCAATTTAACTCTTGTTTCAGTTTTTCTCTCAGCGCAAACTGCACTTTTCTACAGGGGTGTATCACTGAAGAAACTTGCGTGTCTATATTTATTTTATGCTCTCCAGGCAAACAACCTAGACCTTCAAACAAGTCTCTGTATTCTATAAACATCGATTTGCAGTCATCTTCTACTTGTGATGTCACCATAAAAACTTTCTTTAGCAAGCTGTTTCTCACAGGAACTTAATCCTAGAATCGGTTGCACATTTTTATCCAAATCAGTAGAGATGTTTTAAACTGTTGTCCCTTATATTTCAGTGTCACTAAGCATGTACCTTTCACAGGAATTTCCTCCCCAGTGTACCCTGTAACTTTCACTTTGGCTGGATGAATTTTAGGTTTTACTCTAAAAGTCTTATAGTCTTGAAACGATATTAAATTCACCTGCGCGCCAGTATCAAGCTTAAAGGGAATGACAATCTCGTTCACAGTTAAAAGGACAATCCATTCTTTCTTATCTGCACTGCAAAGTTCAATGCAATCCACAAATAATTGTTTGTTTAACAGCATGCACTGTGTTTATTTCACTTTTCATTTTACAGCATTTGGCAAAGTGATTTAGTCTACCACATTTCATGTAGGTTTTACCATAAGCAGGGCACATTTTAGGATTGTGAGCATTTCCCCATCTACTACACATTTCCTTCGTTAGACTGTGGCTTAGACTGCTTCATTCTTGAGAATGGAGGTTTGCTTGGCTCTGTTTTCTGCACTACCTGCACTACAGGTTTGCTTGGTTCTGTTTCCTGCACTACATCAGCTTCCTTGTGTAACTTTTTGGCTTGAAATCTAGTTATTTCTGCAGATATGCACATAGTCACTGCCTTTTCTAGTGTTAGTCTTGCTCTCTCAGCAATCTCTCTCTCTGAGTCCATTATCAGGTATTCCACAGACAATACGATCTCTAATCAGTGAATCCTTTAAATCACCAAACTCACAGGTTTTACTGAGTGATTGCAGCTCTGTAACATACTGATCAAATCCATCTACAGACTTCTGATCACTTGTGAAAAACATATCTTTCATATGTCACATTTTTCCTTGGCACAAAGTAATCTTCAAACTTTTGCATTATAGAAGATAGCACCATATTCTGCCCCTCATCAAACTGAAAACTATTATAAATATCCAGCACATCCTCTTCTATCACATGGAGGAAAATGGATGCCTTAGTTTTGTCAGCCTCTGTATCAGCTCCACATGCAGCAAGATATATATTAAACCTTTGCTTTAATCTTTTCCAGTTCTCATACAAGTTACCAGACATCAGCATGCCTGTTGGAGAAGCCAGTTTATCCATGGTTACTCACTGTTTGAAGAGAGGAGCACACGGCAGGCTTTGCAGACACTGAGTATCACAGCCTTACAGGCTTCTGCAAGATTCTTTCACACTCTGAGAGCACTAGCAGTCCAAGTTAAACTTCTTCTGACACCATGTTTTGTTCATATGTTTGTAAATCCAGTCATCAGGACACAGAGCAATGTGAGTTCACTGCTGTGCTGTTTTTATTCCATCACCAACTCCAGACACACTGCACACTGGACCACCCACTTCCCAGCATCCCCCTGGTCCCAGGGACCATCACTGAAGATTCAGGCTTACACATGTTAGTAAGGGAGTGTCTACAAATATTAAGCATTCTAATACACTAACATCACACCCTGGGCGGCGACTATCTAATCGCAGGACAGTGTAAATTGCAGCACAGCGATCAGGTCTGAATTTACTGTAATGTCTGCCATCTCTATATTACTGTCATTTATCAGCATGCAGCCATATTATTTTACCATTATTATGGGATCCGGTCTCTAGGTCGACAGTAACTAGGTCGACCACTATTGGTCGACAGTAACTGGGTCGACAGGGTCTCTAGGTCGACATTTTCTCTAGTTCCACAGGTCAAAAGGTCAATAAGAGTTTTTTACAATTTTTTTCTTTTTTTGACCTTTTTCATACTTAACGATCCACGCGGACTACGATTGGGAATAGTAACCTATGCTGAGCGCAGCGGTAGTGGAGCGAGGCACCTTGCCTGAAGCATGGTGAGCAAAGCGAGCCATGCGAAGAGAAACGGTGCTCTAATTGGGGTTCCCGGTCAGTCTACGAAGAAAACTACACCCCAAAAAAGAAAAAAACTCATGTCAACCTTTTGACCTGTCGACCTACACCATGTCGACCTAGAGACCCTGTCGACCAATAGTGGTCGACCTAGTTACTGTCGACTTTGCATTCCACACCCCATTATTATACGTGCATGGAGAGACTTGTTGACATGCCTTTTTATATATATATATATATATATATATATATACACTGCTGCTGTCCCGGGCTTTCTCCTCTTCACTGCCGCCACCCACGTCCTCCTCCGCACCGCCGCTGCGGCCTACATCCTCCTCCGCACTGCTGCTGCGGCCTACGTCATCCTCCGCACTGCCGCCCACATACTCCTCCGCACCGCCACTGCCCAGAGCCTTCTCCTCACCACCACCGCCCAGGGCCTTCTCCTGGTCACCACCGCCACCCAGGGCCTACTCTTGGTCACCGCCGCCACCCTGGGCCTTCTCCTCATCGCTGCCCACTATAGCCTCTGCACCACCGCTGACCACAGCCGCCTCCTCTATTCATTAGGTACAGTACTGTTACCCTGCTTCCCTATGTCTCTCTGTCACTCTTTCTGTCACTGCTGTCACTTTCCCTGTCACTCTCTCTATCCCTGCTGTCATTCTCACTGTCACTGCTGTCACTCTCCCTGTCACTCTCTCTGTCCCTGCTGCCACTCTCTCTGTCCCTGCTGTCACTGTCACTCTCCCTGTCTCTGCTGCATGGTCACAACTAGGGGGGCTAAGGGGGCATGCGCCCCGGGTGCAGAATCTGAGAGGGTGCAAAGATGGGTACTCTGCCTCCCCTCCTTCCTCTCAGCCCTAAGGGGCTACCTTCTGCCGGGTCCAAGAACCCTCACTGCAGGTTCCCATTACCCAGCACCACCAATAAAACTTCCCCCTCCCAGGCAACTAGAACGCTAATGAATAGGGCAGGGGCAGTGACCAAGGACTTTCCAGCTACCCCCTTTCATTTCCCAAATGCTGGTCCATGGCAGCTCACACACTCCTGTGCCTGTATAAGCGATGTCTGCCCCTAGGCCTGTTCCCCAGCACCTCCCCCTTCCTGCATGCAGCTCCGCCAGAGGTGGCCAGGGCCCTAAGGGACTACCTACTGCTGGGTTCCAGAAACCTTGCTGCAGGTCCCCGCTCCCCAGTACCATTAATATGGAATGTCCCCCCCCGAGATCTAGAACACTTATGAATGGTACGGGGGTGGCCGTTCACACACTTCTGTGCCTATGTAAACTATGTCTGCCCCCGGCCCTGCACGTAAGCTCCACCAGAGGAGGACAGGGCGAGAGGAAGCAGCAGCAGCTGATAATCGGTCTGGGCACTGCGGTGAGGTCTCTATACGCCAGGACAGCTGCTGCCTCCCAAAGTGTGGTCCTAGGTCCAACTTGCATGCAAGGCTTTGTAGTCCTACAGCAGTTGGTCAGTTGGAGTCCTATCCCCAGTGTGTGTGACACAGTGATTGTATGGCTTATATCAGGTATATAACACCAGTCAGTCCTAGGGACCCCTATCTGCAGCCAGGATAACCCACATTGTGTATCCGCCCTCCCCACAAAGTTGTTACTACTAATCTATAATTGGTCCTAGGTCCTAACTGACATACTGGGCTTTGTAGTCCTACAGCAGTTGGCCAGTCAGAGTCCCCCACAATACTGTATCTGAGGTGCATGTTAGTTTTCTTGTGTTCCTATCCAATTTCCTAGGGAATGTGTGATGGATGCACCCTGACGGTGCTGGTTGTCACTTTGACAACTGTTTATTACTTTTGTTTTTGACATGGTTCCAAAGTGTGTGTGTGTGCATGGGGCGCGCCAAATTACTGCCTTGCCCCGAGTGCCAAAAATCCTAGTTTCGGCCCTGGTTAGGAGCTGATTGGTGTTACTTTATCTCTCTCCACTTTATAACTCTTCAAACCTTAGTACTATACATCTCCCCCTGTATTTCTTCTGCATCTCACTTTTTACATACTGTACAGTCTACCTTACAGGCCATCCTTCTCAGATCCATGGAACATTTTATCCTATCATGTACTACATTAGCCATGATTGCACCTACAAGCTGAGTTTCTAGAATTACAGCTAATTGCTTCCTTGTAGTTTAATGAGGCTGCACTGTGTACTATTCTGCTTCAGTTTCCATAGAGGCATGGCGCAGAGACACTTACACCTTTAATACTTAAGTTCATTGTCAAAAAGCTCAAAGCATTATATTTTTTTCTCCATGACTTCCTAAGCTGGCACAAGGCATATAGGCCATCTTTTGTGTTAAATGCCTTTATAATTACTACAGTAAATCAAAAATGTTAAAAGCAATTAAACGGAATAACTTACGTCTCAGTTTGGTCCCAAAGGTGCTCTTGAATTTTCTGTCTGGATAAAAAATTAATGGGCATTTCAGCCGTGCGCCTAATAATTGCAGTGGCTAAATGTGAGTTCAGATCTGTTTAAATCTTGTGATTCCCAATACTCTGGGCTCTTGCGGTAGGCTACATGACAAGTTTGAAGATACTTCCGTTTCGGAGAAGTTCTGTATGTTTTCTGATCCGCTTTGGAAATTATCTTCTACTTATGAAACATTAATGATTCCACAGGTTTGAAAGGAAAGGGCAATATGAATATATATACTGTTCTATCACTTTTAATTTCATTTAATTTACTGTATAATCTATAGTTATAAAATAACATCCAATTAGAGATCTCGGACCTATTCAATTAGGTACTGCATCCTCACACATAGCAAGCCTCAGGAGGGATGTGAGATGAGATGAAATAACGGTGAATGGGATGGGCCGACACTGTCATCATGATGCGCAGAATCCCGACAGGGTTCGGGTAAGTATGCAAACCCTTACCCCCCCTAACCCTCCCTAACCCTAACTTTCTCCCCCTGGAGCCTAACCCTCCACGATGGTGCCTAAACTTAACCTCCCCCTTTCCGCAGCCTAACTCTAACCCCTCCTTTCCCTAACCCCTCCTCCCTGCAACTTAACCCTAACCCTCCCTTTCCCGTAGCCTAACCCTAACCCACCCCCCCAGAGCCCAAATCTAACCCCCCCCCCCTCCCCCAACCCCTCCGCGACTAAAATCTAGGAGACCTCGGCATAATTATATTCAGAATGTCGGCGGTCCGGATTCTGGAGTCAGGATTCCAAGTGATGTCGGCGTTCTGGTGACGGGATTTTGCCCACGTGTCAGGATTCCATCGCCAGTATATTGAGCTCTGGCATCCTGACTGCTGGCATCTTGACGTCATCCCCTCAGGAGCTTCAAGGAAAAATCCACTGTAAATGCACCCACTGGTGCTTTACGAGCGTGGAAACCAATAGATTCCAGTACTTTATACGGAATCTAAGTGTTAGCACACATTACCCATGGTTTTACATTGTGGGGAAAATGCAGAATAATTGAATAGGTCCGGGACTTAAACCTGGATCTTTCCCCTAGTGGTGAACACTGCGGTTCATTGGATATGCCCCAAAGTCTAAGATATAGTTTTCCTAGCATTGTACGAATTCCCATTCATCAATTTTTAATCAGCATACATTGTTTCACCTTAGTGTAGATAGAACTTCTTATAATTGCAACATTTTTCCTAAATATCTCAGGGAAAGTTTAAACGAAACACTTGTTTATACGTATTCTAAAAACATAAATTTTACTCAATAAATGCCAAGGCTTGCTCCTGTTAAATATTGGAAGGTTTGTTTCTTTAAAATTTCAAATAAATTGATGAGTATATAATTTGGACCAGATACTTCAGTTTCCCATATTATCATTATTGATGGTGATCTATGAAAAGAAAGATAGAAACTGGAGTGAGAGACAATGGTTAATGATCTTGAGATCCACACAACAACTAATCTCCTTAAAATGATTGTTGGGAATGTTGTAAAAAGTTTTAAAGAGACAGTTAAAAGGGAAAGTGACAGAGGAAAGTGTCAGGAGCCAACGTTACCCAAGAGGCAAATCAACAGCGTAGAGCTGTAAAAAGTGACATGAAGGATAAACTTTCTCTGTGAGCGCCTGGAATAGGAGACAACCACTGCACAACCTGTAGATCATGTCCTTCACAAAGCATGAACAGTTAAACTGCATGAGTTCCAGCTTTGCAACTGGAGTTATGTGTGTGGACCTACTGAAGGTGCCTCTAAGTTACGTCTATGCAAACAAAGCTGATCTCTTGCCAGACACACAAATGTTACTGGATAATGGACACATAAGGGGAGTGAGTTTCAGATCTAGATACTTCTTGCATTTCATGACACCTATACCTTAATGAGCAAAAGAAGGTGCTTGGGCAAACACAAAGACGTGCACTTAATTTACTAATAATTTCAGACCTTTTCCCAGGGGTTGACTGGCTGGTAGGACTTATGCTAGCATTGGCATCACATTAAGGCTTATGGAGTGCAACACCCAGCATGTGACCCATTGCCCATCCACTGCGATCGCACTGTAATTGTGAACACGCCGCAAATTATAGCGTGGTCGCAGAAGCTATGACTGCCTCCTGCCGGCGCCATTGTTTTGATCAGAGCAGCTACAAATGATGACATGCAGCTGCCCAGAAAACACAGCCAACACGCCCCCGTTTCCCTGATGCCAGCCCCAAAAATGCTCAGTTGCCCCCCCCCAGCTGCCCCGCAAATGCCTGTGCTTGTCAATCAGGCAGAGGCATTCACGCTTAATGTGGTTGGCCCGTATTAACTGGATGGGACCTGCGCATGCGTGCAGGGATGTCTGTCGCTGAAATTGCGGTTGCATCGTGATTGCAATATGACCTGAATTAGGCTCTACGTTGTCACAGTCTAGCACCACAGTACCAGTCTGATAACAGAAGAGCAGTAGAATCTGACTCGAGATGTGTAAAGTCACATCACCAGAGGTTCTGGTCCTAGGGTATCCTGGGCAGTTCCCATGATCATGCCAGTTTCATTTTTACACTTGGACCTGAGAAGTTGTAGTGTAGAACTACAAGTCTCAGCGTGATAGCACCTCTTATTATGTTTGGAATTAGGGTGTGCAGTCTCCCCTGCTGTTATAAGAGAAGCTATGGACAAGCACAAAAAGTGTGTGTCATTCAGTTGTGCAATGTGAGAACCAAATTTTACATGTATAAATAAATTGAAACTCCTTATCCTCGTACACCAATGCTGACCCTGCTTCTATAGTAGGACAATTTCCATCTTTGATATTTTAAATAACAGAAATAAATCAGTTTGTTTGTTTTTTTAATTATGTTAGTGCCACATAATTCCGGAAAATCTTTTGAAACTTTACTTGGCGTTTAAGCGCCTCAGTGACATCAGTGCTTTCTAGTTAATTGAAAGGCTAGCTAGTCATGAATATTGTAGTAATGTCACTGGTTGCCAGGGCACTGATAGGTTGCATTACAATTAATATTGATCCAGTTTAAAAAATGGCTACCTCCACTTTGTGCCACGTTTGTGTCAATAGCTCACAATGGCCACATTCCCAAAAATATTGGGTTTATCTCACAAATACCTCCATTTTTGTGGCGGAGATAGTGCACTTTAATAAGTACAATGAGAGAGAGCCTATAAGACACTAAATATTAATAAAGACAACCACTTAAAGTTTAAAACCAATTACTACATATACATACAATATAGCATCCAGGATGACAAGGATTATCCAAAAACAGTCTGTCTCTAAGTTTATTTCATGTCAGTAAATACGTGAGATCTACAAAGAACACTGACAAATCTCAAAATCTCAGCAGATGTTAGTGCAGTGTTAGCAACAGATAGCACTACATGCAAGCAAGCCGCCACAATGTATAGATAGTAGGCTTTAGCTGGAGAACCGTCATCCAGATGGTGGAATCTTTTTTTGATACTGGGTTGCCGCTGTACGCATACATTTAATGGTTGATAAAATTCTGTTGTTAATAATAGTTGGTAAGACAGCACAGTTGAAAATAAAAGGCTTATGGGAGACAGCCAATTGTTGATGGTATGGGTGTCTGTGATCCAGAGACAATAGCAAATATATCAGTGGAGTACCTCCAGCGGTCAGTGTCTTTATGAATATAGGAACCAGTGCCTGGCAGTGGAGGCTGCTACTAGCTCCTTATACTTTTGCGATGGCCCTCAGCAGTGACCCCCAATGTCACCTGTTTGTAGCAGTGATTGTTCATAATGTCACCAATGTTAGTGATGAGCGGGTTCGGATCCTCGGAATCCGACCCGCCCGAACTTCACCTTATTTTTACACGGGTCCGAGCGACTCGGATCCTCCCGCCTTGCTCGGTTAACCCGAGCGCACCCGAACGTCATCATCCCGCTGTCGGATTCTCGCGAGACTCGGATTCTATATAAGGAGCCGCGCGTCGCCGCCATTTTCACACGTGCATTGAGATTGATAGGGAGAGGACGTGACTGGCGTCCTCTCCGAGTCCGTTGTATTATATTAGAACTTAGTTAGTTATAATTGTGGGGAGGATTGGGGACGGGGAGCAGCTGTTAGGGAGTACAGTGCAGGGTTTTGAGTTTAATCCGTTGTTTCTCTGCCTGAAAAAAAACGCTCCACCATATCTGTGCTCACTCAGTGTGCTGCACTGCTGCATGATATTTCTGTGCTGAGTGCACTGCTCACACTGCCTAATTGTGGGGACTGGGGAGCAGTTATAGCAGGAGTACAGTGCACAGTTTTGCTGACAGTGACCACCAGTCCAGTATACGTTTGTCTGCCTGAAAAACACTGTGGTGTTTTTTTTTTTTTTCTTCATGCTAGTTTGTTTAGCAGTCTGCTGACACTGCAGTGTCCACCAGGTCCGTTATACAGTATATTATATATATAATTAAGCACTAAGCAGCAGTACGGTAGGCAACGGCTGTACCTACCTCTGTGTCGACTCGTCACTCGTCGTCCATAAGTATAAGTAATACTATCCATCCATCCATCTACATTGTATACCTGTGGTGTTTTTTTTTCTTTCTTCATACTAGTTTAGCAGTCTGCTGCTGACACTGTCCACCAGGTCCGTTATACAGTATATTATATTTATATATAAGCACTAAGCAGCAGTACGGTAGGCCACGGCTGTACCTACCTCTGTGTCGTCACTCGTCCATAAGTATAAGTAATACTATACTATCCATCCATCTACATTGTATACCTGTGGTATTTTTTTTTTCTTTCTTCATACTAGTTTAGCAGTCTGCTGACACTGTCCACCAGGTCCGTTATACACACAGTATATTATATTTATATATAAGCACTAAGCAGCAGTATGGTAGGCCACGGCTGTACCTACCTCTGTGTCGTCAGTGCACTCGTCGTCCATAAGTATAAGTAATACTATACTATCCATCCATCTACATTGTATACCTATGGTGTTTTTTTTTTCTTTCTTCATACTAGTTTAGCAGTCTACTGACACTGTCCACCAGGTCCGTTATACAGTATATTATATTTATATATAAGCACTAAGCAGCAGTACGGTAGGCCACGGCTGTACCTACCTCTGTGTCGTCAGTGCACTCGTCGTCCATAAGTATAAGTAATACTATACTATCCATCCATCTACATTGTATACCTGTGGTGGTTTTTTTTTCTTTCTTCATACTAGTTTAGCAGTCTGCTGACACTGTCCACCAGGTCCGTTATACAGTATATTATATTTATATATAAGCACTAAGCAGCAGTACGGTAGGCCACGGCTGTACCTACCTCTGTGTCGTCACTCGTCGTCCATAAGTATAAGTAATACTATACTATCCATCCATCTACATTGTATACCTGTGGTGTTTTTTTTTTCTTTCTTCATACTAGTTTAGCAGTCTGCTGCTGACACTGTCCACCAGGTCCGTTATACAGTATATTATATTTATATATAAGCACTAAGCAGCAGTACGGTAGGCCACGGCTGTACCTACCTCTGTGTCGTCACTCGTCGTCCATAAGTATAAGTAATACTATACTATCCATCCATCTACATTGTATACCTGTGGTGTGTTTTTTTTTCTTTCTTCATACTAGTTTAGCAGTCTGCTGCTGACACTGTCCACCAGGTCCGTTATACAGTATATTATATTTATATATAAGCACTAAGCAGCAGTACGGTAGGCCACGGCTGTACCTACCTCTGTGTCGTCACTCGTCGTCCATAAGTATAAGTAATACTATACTATCCATCCATCTACATTGTATACCTGTGGTGTTTTTTTTTTCTTTCTTCATACTAGTTTAGCAGTCTGCTGCTGACACTGTCCACCAGGTCTGTTATACAGTATATTATATTTATATATAAGCACTAAGCAGCAGTACGGTAGGCCACGGCTGTACCTACCTCTGTGTCGTCACTCGTCGTCCATAAGTATAAGTAATACTATACTATCCATCCATCTACATTGTATACCTGTGGTGGCTTTTAGTTGTGCGCAAAATATGGAGAACAAAAATGTGGAGGTTAAAAAAATAGGGAAAGATCAAGATCCACTTCCACCTCGTGCTGAAGCTGCTGCCACTAGTCATGGCCAAGACGATGAAATGCCATCAACGTCATCTGCCAAGGCCGATGCCCAATGTCATAGTACAGAGCATGTAAAATCCAAAACACAAAAGATCAGTAAAAAAATGACCCAAAAATCAAAATTAAAAGCGTCTGAGGAGAAGCGTAAACTTGCCAATATGCCATTTACGACACGGAGTGGCAAGGAACGGCTGAGGCCCTGGCCTATGTTCATGGCTAGTGGTTCAGCTTCACATGAGGATGGAAGCACTCATCCTCTCGCTAGAAAAAAGAAAAGACTTGCGGCAAAAGCACAGCAAAGAACTGTGCGTTCTTCGAAATCACAAATCCCAAAGGAGAGTCCAATTGTGTCGGTTGCGATGCCTGACCTTCCCAACACTGGACGGGAAGAGCTTGCGCCTTCCACCATTTGCACGCCCCCTGCAAGTGTTGAAAGGAGCACCCGCAGTCCAGTTCCTGATAGTGAAATTGAAGATGTCAGTGTTGAAGTACACCAGGATGAGGATATGGGTGTTGCTGGCGCTGGGGAGGAAATTGACAAGGAGGATTCTGATGGTGAGGTGGTTTGTTTAAGTCAGGCACCCGGGGAGACACCTGTTGTCCGTGGGAGGAATATGGCCATTGACATGCCTGGTGAAAATACCAAAAAAATCAGCTCTTCAGTGTGGAAGTATTTCAACAGAAATGCGGACAACAGGTGTCAAGCCGTGTGTTGCCTTTGTCAAGCTGTAATAAGTAGGGGTAAGGACGTTAACCACCTCGGAACATCCTCCCTTATACGTCACCTGCAGCGCATTCATAATAAGTCAGTGACAAGTTCAAAAACTTTGGGCGACAGCGGAAGCAGTCCACTGACCAGTAAATCCCTTCCTCTTGTAACCAAGCTCGCGCAAACCACACCACCAACTCCCTCAGTGTCAATTTCCTCCTTACCCAGGAAAGCCAATAGTCCTGCAGGCCATGTCACTGGCAAGTGTGACGAGTCCTCTCCTGCCTGGGATTCCTCCGATGCATCCTTGAGTGTAACGCCTACTGCTGCTGGCGCTGCTGTTGTTGCTGCTGGGAGTCGATCGTCATCCCAGAGGGGAAGTCGGAAGACCTTTTGTACTACTTCCAGTAAGCAATTGACTGTCCAACAGTCCTTTGCGAGGAAGATGAAATATCACAGCAGTCATCCTGTTGCAAAGCGGATAACTGAGGCCTTGACAACTATGTTGGTGTTAGACGTGCGTCCGGTATCCGCCGTTAGTTCACAGGGAACTAGACAATTTCTTGAGGTAGTGTGCCCCCGTTACCAAATACCATCTAGGTTCCACTTCTCTAGGCAGGCGATACCGAGAATGTACACGGACGTCAGAAAAAGACTCACCAGTGTCCTAAAAAATGCAGTTGTACCCAATGTCCACTTAACCACGGACATGTGGACAAGTGGAGCAGGGCAGACTCAGGACTACATGACTGTGACAGCCCACTGGGTAGATGTATTGCCTCCCGCTGCAAGAACAGCAGCGGCGGCACCAGTAGCAGCATCTCGCAAACGCCAACTCGTTCCTAGGCAGGCTACGCTTTGTATCACCGCTTTCCAGAATAGGCACACAGCTAAAAACCTCTTACGGCAACTGAGGAAGATCATCGCAGAATGGCTTACCCCAATTGGACTCTCCTGGGGATTTGTGACATCGGACAATGCCAGCAATATTGTGAGTGCATTACATCTGGGCAAATTCCAGCACGTCCCATGTTTTGCACATACCTTGAATTTGGTGGTGCAGAATTATTTAAAAAACTACAGGGGCGTGCAAGAGATGCTGTCGGTGGCCAGAAGAATTGCGGGCCACTTTCGGCGTACAGGCACCGCGTACAGAAGACTGGAGCACCACCAAAAACACCTGAACCTGCCCTGCCATCATCTGAAGCAAGAGGTGGTAACGAGGTGGAATTCAACCCTCCATATGCTTCAGAGGATGGAGGAGCAGCAAAAGGCCATTCAAGCCTATACATCTGGCCATGATATAGGCAAAGGAGGTGGAATGCACCTGTCTCAAGCGCAGTGGAGAATGATTTCAACGTTGTGCAAGGTTCTGCAACCTTTTGAACTTGCCACACGTGAAGTCAGTTCAGACACTGCCAGCCTGAGTCAGGTCATTCCCCTCATCAGACTTTTGTAGAAGAAGCTGGAGGCATTGAAGGAGGAGCTAAAACAGAGCGATTCCGCTAGGCATGTGGGACTTGTGGATGGAGCCCTTCATTCGCTTAACCAGGATTCACGTGTGGTCAATCTGTTGAAATCAGAGCACTACATTTTGGCCACCGTGCTCGATCCTAGATTTAAAACCTACCTTGGATCTCTCTTTACGGCAGACACAAGTCTGCAGAGGTTCAAAGACCTGCTGGTGACAAAATTGTCAAGTCAAGCGGAACGCGACCCGTCAACATCTCCTCCTTCACATTCTCCCGCAACTGGGGGTGCGAGGAAAAGGCTACGAATTCCGAGCCCACCCGCTGGCGGTGATGCAGGGCAGTCTGGAGCGACTGCTGATGCTGACATCTGGTCCGGACTGAAGGACCTGCCAATGATTACTGACAAGTCGTCTACTGTCACTGCATATGATTCTCTCACCATTGAAAGAATGGTGGAGGATTATATGAGTGACCGCATCCAAGTAGGCACGTCAGACAGTCCGTACGTATACTGGCAGGAAAAAGAGGCAATTTGGAGGCCCTTGCACAAACTGGCTTTATTCTACCTAAGTTGCCCTCCCTCCAGTGTGTACTCCGAAAGAGTGTTTAGTGCCGCCGCTCACCTTGTCAGCAATCGGCGTACGAGGTTACTTCCAGAAAATGTGGAGAAGATGATGTTCATTAAAATGAATTATAATCAATTCCTCCATGGAGACATTCACCAGCAGCAATTGCCTCCAGAAAGTACACGAGGACCTGAGATGGTGGATTCCAGTGGGGACGAATTAATAATCTGTGAGGAGGGGGATGTACACAGTGAAAGGGGTGATGAATCGGACGATGATGATGAGGTGGACATCTTGCCTCCGTAGAGCCAGTTTGTGCAAGGAGAGATTGATTGCTTCTTTTTTGGTGGGGGCCCAAACCAACCAGTCATTTCAGTCACAGTCGTGTGGCAGACCCTGACGCTGAAATGATGGGTTCGTTAAAGTGTGCATGTCCTGTTTTTACAACATAAGGGTGGGTGGGAGGGCCCAAGGACAATTCCATCTTGCACCTCTTTTTTCTTTCATTTTTCTTTGCGTCATGTGCTGTTTGTGGAGTATTTTTTTGAAGGGCCATCCTGCGTGACACTGCAGTGCCACTCCTAGATGGGCCAGGTGTTTGTGTCGGCCACTAGGGTCGCTTAGCTTAGTCACACAGCTACCTCATTGCGCCTCTTTTTTTCTTTGCGTCATGTGCTGTTTGGGGAGTATTTTTTTGAAGGGCCATCCTGCGTGACACTGCAGTGCCACTCCTAGATGGGCCAGGTGTTTGTGTCGGCCACTAGGGTCGCTTAGCTTAGCCATCCAGCGACCTCGGTGCAAATTTTAGGACTAAAAATAATATTGTGAGGTGTGAGGTGTTCAGAATAGACTGAAAATTAGTGGAAATTATGGTTATTGAGGTTAATAATACTATGGGATCAAAATGACCCCCAAATTCTATGATTTAATCTGTTTTTTAGGGTCTTTTGAAAAAAACACCCGAATCCAAAACACACCCGAATCCGACAAAAAAAATTCGGTGAGGTTTTGCCAAAACGCGTCCGAACCCAAAACACGGCCAGGGAACCGAACCCAAAACCAAAACACAAAACCCGAAAAATTTCAGGTGCACATCACTAGTCACCATAGGTGGCAATATACCGTGAGTGGCCCCAGCAGCTCTCAGCAGTGCAGTACCTCAATGCCCCAGCGACTCACTGTTCCAATCTCCATGTATAGGAAACCAATAACGTTACTTCTTGGTTGATCAATAACGCGTTTGTCGACCAATGACGTTTTTTTTTCCATCAGAGGTGTCCCTTTAATAAATTATGACTTTCAATTAGGAATAACCGGAGCCTCAGGGATAAGGGCCAGATTAGCTTTGGAGTGGTTGAGACTACCTCCACATAAAAACATGGCCATCATCTGGATAGTACCATGAAGACCAGGTGCCCAGAAGGCCACAAAGTTGACCATAAAATATTGCAGTTGTATTTCTATTTTCCTCATAAAAGGATGCAGTGTTTCTACTTCTGCATTGGAGCTGAGAGTGTAGGTCAGTGATGGACAACAAGCAGCCCAGGGGTCACGTTTAACACCTCAAGCCATCACTTGCAGCCCCCAGCTCTTTTCTACATCACTGTGATATTTGTTTGCTATGCCTTATATTTCTTCTTGAAAGGGCACGCTGATGTAAAAATGTATTAATATACGTTTCTGCTGAGATTAAGGTAACATATGGCCCTTTTGAAGGTTTGAGGGCCACCCAGTGTGGCCCCAAAGTGTATCTGGTTACCTATCACTGATATAGGGAATGTACACCACATAGTCACAGCTCCTAACAATAGGTTTTGCTCATTTTTAGATCCAGGCCCAGGTGGCCCTTAACCTAGCCTTGCTAGTGCTGATCCATACAGGGGCCTCACTGATTCTTCTCACAGGCTCATGAGTGCTACTCCTACTCACATTATCTTGATTTGGTGAACTGTGTGAGACCACCAGAGGAAGTGGGCAGGTGTAATCAGGATGAACAACCACAGTGGTTGGTTCCTCTCCCCCCCCCCCCCCCCCCCTATTTCCTCTGCAGACATATTACAGTGGCAAAATTAATTGATTTGCTGCTTTTATATAGGGGAAGAAGAAGGTGGTGGTGCAACCTTAAGTGAAGGTTAACAATTTTCCTATTCACCCATCGCTAGCTATGGATGGTTTATAAAAGCAAAAATACTTTGAAGATTTTTTCTTTTAACTGCAAAAATAACTGCTACTCATGGTTATTTGTAAATCTATTTTATGTTATACCTAATTAGACTGGTAAACTGCTGTGGAGAGACTGCTCACCCCAGGCTGTCGCCCCCCCCCCCCCCCCCCCCCCCTCTAAAGCTCTCAGTTCTGCAACAGTAATGAATGATTATGCTCATACACATATCACTATTACAAAGTAATACATCAGGTTTTCTATTCCTTTTTTTTATGTACAGAAAGGAACATAAATTATTACTTGGAGTGAATAGAACATTCGAAAAACACATATTTCTTGTTACAAAGCAAGGCTGGCATTCCAGTGCAGGGCAAGTAAACAATTTTCTGCTTTCTGCTGTATGTCCATCTCGCACAGTGGACAATGGTGCAATTACTGAGATCCCATAGATCTTAAAAGTCTATTTTTCTATTTGTTTCTATTGACTAAACTATGTTTTGCAGGATAGAGAGAATCTTGTTTTAGTAACTGATTATAATATATATTATAATTTCTAGGTTCTCAAACTCGGTCCTCAGGACCCCACACAGTTTATGTTTTGCAGGTCACCTGTAGAGTTTTAAAATGTGACAGTTGGTGATACACAGTGCAACTGCTTTGTGACATGGAAAACGTGAACTGTGTGGGGTCCTGAGGACCGAGTTTGAGAACCACTGATCTAGAGGAAAATCAGCAGCAGTTCCTACCTTTGTGGAGGGGGGGGGGGCTGCCGCTGGTCGTGCTGCCTGGTCCAGAGGAGGATGAGAGGAGAGAGAGCCCCTGCTGCCGACCAGGTCCCCAGCACCTGCACAATGGAGCTGACAGGTGACAGGACCAGCACATGCGCACAAGCAGCAACTGCAGTCCATAGAAGTTGCCTAGGGCTCACAATCAGGCAGGGAGTGGCTTCCTACAAGAAGCCAGCTATCTACTAATCACAGCCCGGTCTGGCAGTCCCAGAGATATGAGAGTCTCTTCCAGTCATAGTGTAGCCAGTGCAGTCACGGACTGCAACTAGCTCACTGCAGCAATGGATTTTACTGGTGGGGCTGCAGTCCTGCAGCCCATAGGTAAAATATGCCACTGTTTAAAATACACTGTTAATCTTTTTTATTGTGTCGTTAATATCTGATAATACACAACCTAAGATATTATCCTTCACTTAACTTTAGCATGGTTTGTGTAGGGATATCATAGACAGTACTGTATGTGTAAATTATAACGAAACTACGCTGCATTAACAATTATGATACAACTAAACTGACAAGCCGTGAAGCAGATATTTAATACAATTTATTAATGGTCTTCTCCATATATACTGAAATATTATCTAAGTAATTGGGTGTTTAAGATTCATAACATAGCCGTAGGCATAAAGTATCTGGTTTTGTACTAGATTGCCTATGCATATTTGTATCCGGATGATGGGTTAACAGTACTAAAGTCAACAGTCAATAGGTCGACCACTATTGGTCGACATGCATTAGGTCGACATAGATGAAAGGTTGACACTGTCAAAAGGTTGACAGGGCACTGGTCGATAAAGGAAAAGGTCAATGTGGGTTTTTTAGAATTTTTTTCATTTTCAACTTTTTCATACTTGGACTATGATTGGTAATAGTAACCTGTGCTGAGCGCAGCAGTAGTGGAACAAGCCACCTTGTCCACAGCATGGCGAGTGAAACGAGCACTAAGTTGGGTTCCTAGATCTTTTACGGAGAAAATTACACCCCAAACCCCCCCCCCCCCCTCATGTTGATCTTTTCCTGTGTCAACCTTTTCCGTGTCGACCTTTTAACATGTCAACCCTTTTCCCATGTCGCATTGTGCATGTTGACCTTTTGGGGTCGACCTAGACACTGTCCCCCTTTTTCAGGTAAATCCATTGATCCTTTTCCTATGCATACGATGTACTGTTTTAGATAAATAGGAATATTTGTTATCTCCTGACTGTAGGCTGGGTGAAGACATGACGGTTGTTAAAACTAGAGATGTGCGGCTGGCACTTTTCGTGTTTCGTGTTTTGGTTTTGGTTCTAATTCCACTTTCGTGTTTTGATTTTGACTTGGTTTTGCCAAAACCACCCTTTCGGGTTTTGGTTTTGGTTTTGGATCTGGATGATTTTTGAAAAAAACATAAAAACAGCTAAAATCACAGAATTTGGGGGTAATTTTGCTCCTACGGTATTGTTTTATTAACCTCAATAACAATCATTTCCACTCATTTCCAGTCTATTCTGAACACCTCACAATATTGTTTTTAGGCCAAAAGGTTGTTCCGAGGTTGCTGGATGCCTAAGCTAAGCGACACATGTGGACAACACAAACACCTGGCCCATCTAGGAGTGGCACTGCAGTGTCAGACAGGAGGGCAGATATAAAAAAAAGGCACCTAACAGCACATGATGCAAAGTAGAAAAAAAGGTGCACCAAGGTTGCTTTATGACTAAGCTAAGCGACACAACCACCTGGCCCATCTAGTGGTGTCACACAGTGGCTGAATGTTGAGAGTGGGCCGCAACTATTCGGTCCACTGACAGCATCTCTAGCACGCTCCAGTCACTTTAAAAAAAAATCTGCAATTGGTGGACTTATACAGCAGTACCCCAGGACTAATACAGCAGTACCCCTGGACTCATACGGCAGTGTCACACAGGATGGCACTTTTCAAAAACTAGGCTTCAAATAGCACCTCATGCAAAGATGTCGAAGAGCTGCAATGAGGTAGCTGTATGACTAAGCCAAGCGACACAAACAATTCCAACTGGAATTATACATCCAAATCACTGTACTTATACATCCAAATCACTGGAATTAATTGGCAAAATCACTGTAATTATACATCCAAATCACTGGAATTAATTGGCAAAATCACTGGAATTATACGTCCAAATCACTGGAATTAATTGGCAAGATCACTGGAATTATACGTCCAAATCACTGGAATTAATTGGCAAAATCACTGGAATTATACGTCCAAATCACTGTAATTAATTGGCAAAATCACTGGAATTATACGTCCAAATCACTGTAATTAATTGGCAAGATCACTGTAATTAGTAATTAAATTATATGTCCAAATCACTGGAATTAATTGGCAAAATCTCGGTATCCAATATCGCCTGCCTAGTGAAGTTGAATCTAGATGGGATTTGTTACCGGGTACACAATACCTCCATCAATTGTCTAAATCCCGCTGCACTAATGGCGGATACCGGATGCACGTCTAACACCAACATAAGTGTCAAGGCCTCAGTTATGAGGGCTTCCATCGTCATGTGAAGCTGAACCACTAGTCATGAACATAGGCCAGGGCCTCAGCCGTTCCTTGCCACTCTGTCATAAATGGCATATTGGCAAGTTTACGTTTCTCTTCAGACCATTTAAATTTATTTTTTTGGGTCTTTTAACTGAACTTTGGCTTTTTGGATTTTACATGCCCTCTACTATCACAATGGGCATCGGCCTTGGCAGACAACGTTGATGGCATTTAATCGTCTATGTCATGGCTAGTGGCAGCAGCTTCAGCACTAGGAGGAAGTGATTCTTGATCTTTCCCTATTTTATCCTCCAAATGTTTGTTCTCCATTATTTTTCAGGAGTTATATAACACAATATGCGGCACAAGAGAGCGTACCCCTACACCTCACAGGGCAAACCCTGTAAAAATGATTTGGATTAAATATTATTAACCCCTTTATTTGGAGTAAATAATATACAGCACGTGACAGTACCACTGAATTTATATGGCAGCACCACTGGATTATATGGATTTATATGGAATTATACGGCAGGATAACTAAAATTATACGCCAGTATCACGGGAATTATATGGCAATATCACAGGAATTATACGCCAGTATCATGGGAATTATACGCCAGTATTCAGAGAATTATACGGCAATGTCACAGGAATTATACGCCAGTATCACGGGAATTATACGGCAGTAACACTGGATATATGGCAGCAGAGGACACCACCACTGTGACTGGTCACTGGACTGATGCTGCACAAGACACTACCCCTGGTCTGATGCAAGACAACACAGCACCACTGAAAGGGACTTATACAGCTACACTGGATATATGGCAGCAGAGGACACCACCACTGTGACTGGCTGGACTGATGCTGCACAAGACACTACCCCTGGTCTGATGCAAGACAACACAGCAAAAATGCATGGGATTTATACAGCAGCCAGCAGCACTGGGAACATATAGCAGCAGAGGACACCAACACTGTGACTGGCTGGACTGATGCAGCACAATACACTGACTACACTGGACTGGACTGAGCAGCACAACACAGCACTCCACTTTCCCGCCCTCACACAGACACTGAGGACGGAGACATGTCCTCTCACTACATTCTCCGAGACTGGAGTGAAAATGGCTGCGACGCGCGGCTCCTTATATGGAATCCAAATCCCGTGAGAATCTGACAGCGGGATGATGACGCTTTGCCTCGTTCGGGTTTCCGAGTCAGGCGGGAAAACCAGAGCCTGACTCGGATCCGGGCTCAGAGTGTGAAGTACGGTACGGTTCGGTTCTCTGAGAACCGAACCCGCTCATCTCTAGTTAAAACATAGATGGATGGTACGTTAGCTTGTTTATTCAAGCCATTTTATTACTAGCTATTTCAGGGGCAATGTACTTTGGAGGTTGGTAGTAATCACTGCATACACATCTATTGTAAGCGCATCTTTCAAAATACAGTTACAAATGTAAACATAATTTTGATGTTACACTGACTTTAAACCAAAAGAAAACAGAAGGAGAATATTCTATCTATAATCACCTCCTAAGTGTCCCGTTTTTGGCGGGACAGTCCAGTTTTTCATGCTCTGTCATGCTGTCCCACCCGTGGGTCGCAGGGTCCCGCGGTGGTGGAGGGAGTGGGGGCAGTTGGGAGATCCCTCCTGTCACTCGCTGCTCTGAGCACAGCAGCGGTGAATAGATGCTGGGAGCATGCGCACATCGTCTATTCCCCAACAGAGAGGGACAGGAGGCATGCCACCAGCTCCCTGAGCACTTCCCATGCCCCGATAGTGAAAAAACAGGGGCGTGGTTAGCAAAAATGGCGCTTACCTTGAGAACACGCCCTAACAACGAGGCTACACACCCTGGCCAGAGGTCACACCCCCTAATATCGGCCGCATGCCTTTGCCGAGCTAAGATGTCCCACTTTAAGGGACAAAGAAGTTGGGATGTATGTAATCAGGAATACTGAAGGACTGCATTTAAACAATAAATGGGAGTTCACTTGCTCTTCACAACAAACAATTCCTATCTGTGTAGCTTATACACACAACACTAAACTCTGAGTTTTTGATGCTGTTAGAACTTTCCACTTCACCTGCAAATACTTGTATATTTACAGATGTAGCCATGCTCATTGTTGCATCGCCGCAGCAATGGCACGACTAGTGTGCCCATGACTTAAAGTCTATGCTGCGAACGCCCAGTGCGGCACGTTCGTACTATGCCACGATGCATATGCCGTGCGTACGCATCGCGGCATAGATGAGCGTAGCTGCATCTGTATACTTTCATATAAGTACATTCCTCACCCCTTTTGGTGACATATTTACCTTGGGTGTTACCCCAAAATTAAATGAGGTGAGTATAGCATGGGTAATAGAAATAGAGTGCAATAAAGACTAGTGCAAAGCTTCTTCCACAACCAGATGTCCAAACGAACATACTTCCTGTGGTTATATGGTTACCTTTAAATATGTCCCCAAAACAATGCGGTTAAGAGCATATAGATATTCCAAGACAGGCATCGGATTCTTTGATCTCTTTATTGGGAAATTCCACTCCACATAGTTATAGGAAAAAATCTATAGATCACATAGTGTGATACTGTTTTTACATTTTTATAAAACACACACTTAAAAAATACATATAAACAAACAGAGAATAAAAAGTAGGGAAAATCCCAGTGGGTACATGCGCCTACTGGATGCTAGAATGTCTGAGTATAAATCAGACCAGCATTTGTTTAGAGTCCCGGTTCACTCCAACCAGCAGGTCCCGAAAGTATACAAGCATCAATGTGTAAGCGAGGTCCACGCATCTCGGTTTCCCTTCATCAGGCCGACACGTGTTGTGTCAGGCATTTGGTCTGCATGATTACTGCCATCTCCTAGCTGTCCTCCTACCACTCTGACCATTCCTTCTCTTTCTCCTCTCATGACTCCAACGATCCCCACTAATAGTAGGTGTCCCCCAAGGTTCTGTTCTTGGACATCTCCGTTGCACACACACACACACACACACACACACACACACACACACACACACACACACACTCATATGTGCTCACTAAAAAGGGTATTTTAATGAAAATCATCAGCTTTCACCCCCTTCCCAGCCACCACTCAGCACTCAGAGTAGGCCATTTTAAATAAAAAAAATTCCTATTTACCTCCTCCAAACATCCACTACAAAGTGTACAATACCTTTATAGAGTTGCTGTTTCACAGTGTATGTGGCCAAAATACCACCAATCTCCACGTGGTCTATAAAAGAGGTGGAGCAGGAGGAGAAGAGAAGCAGCAGGAGTGGCAATGACAAATGCTTGGCTCCAATGGCTGCGTACTAGGATAAGTGCGCAGCCACACAACCGGAAAGACCACCAAGACAGAAGACATCTCCCGCATGCCTGAGATCCAAATGGTGTCATCTGAATAGCTACAGATACCTCCTTGTTCTAAACTTGCATATGTCTATTTAATCAACTCCTTTCTACATATTGCAAAACACAAGTTAAAACTCTTGCAGGACTCAAATATAGAAATTTTCCTTGTTAGAATTCACACTCACTATACTGCAGTTGGTTTCCCAAGTATTATTCTAATGTACATTTCTATGCTATGACAATGATAATGACAACTATTATCTTTAAGTGCAGACGTTGTCGCCCCCTCATATTAAACAGTCACTGTGCTGAAATTCTCCTATATTTGTATTCATATTTCACTATATGATGTCTTCTTTTAGAGCGTGAAGCAATTTCTGGAACACTGCTGTTTTTTTTTTCCAAGAAGAAAAGATAATAAAACTGCTTACAGATGTGATTACTAATTTACTGAACTTTGGCAGTCTCTGCAGAAGTAACCTTTCCTTGCTAGATCGCCCCGAAAACGCCGTGTTTCCGCCCAGTAACACCCATTTCCTGTCAATCACACTACGATCGCCGGAGCGAGGAAAAAGCCGTGAGTAAAAATACTATCTTCATTGTAAAATTACTTGGCGCAGTCGCAGTGCGATTATTGCGCATGCGTACTAAGCGGAATTTCACTGCGATGCGATGAAAATTACCGAGCGAACGACTCGGAATGAGGGCCATAGTCCATATCTCAAGAAAAGTTAGTCAAAATCTGTGCTATCTGGGATCCAGGGAGTTCAGGAGAAATCGCAAGTGAAAATCAGGCATAGCAAGGATCTCACCGTGTGTACACACCCTTAGCCATACAGCCAACCAAAATACAGCCAACCAAAATGATGTCACTGGCAGGAATAAATGTATAGTACAGACATCCAGTAACAGTACAGAATATGAGAAACTTCTGAAACAGAAGAGTATAGAATATGAGAAACTTCTGCAATGGGTAGGTCTCACCCTGGACTTAATTAAGACCAGATTGCAGCAGCAAAATCTTTCTCTAATGGCCAAAACCTAGTGTAGTGCGGGGGTGGGGGTGGGGTGGGGTGGGGGGGGGGGGAGGGGCAATTCAAACCTGATCGCTGCTGTGCGTTTTTTCCACAGCGGGCGATCGGGCCTGAACTGCGCATACATATTTGCCGCAATGCGTAGGGGCGCGACGGACCGCAGCAACGGGGATCGCCAGTCAGCGACAGGTTTGTGCGAAGGATCCGATTGCACAGGTGTTCGCAAGGATATTGATAGGAAGAGGTCGTTTGTGGGTAGCAACTGACCACTTTCAAGGAGTGTCTGTAAAAACGCAGGCTTGTCCAAGTGTTGGAAGGGCGGGTGTCTGACGTCAAATCCGGTCCCAGAGAGGCTGAAGTGATCGCAGCGGCTGAGTAAGTCCTGGGCTGCGCAGAGACTGCACAGAATCTGTGTGTACAGCTCTGCTACACATGCGATCGCACAGCTAAAAATACACTCCCCTGTAGGCGGCGACTATCCGTTTGCGGGGCTGCAAAAATCGCTGCCAGCGATCAGGTCAGAATTACCACCATTGTTTTGACCATTAAAGAAAAATGTTGCTGCTGCGATCAGGTCTGGTTAGGCCCCCTGTTTGAAACCTTTACTCCCTCTGATTCCCAGCAAGCTGATCACCTCCGGCAAATACCATGAAGGAGATTTACGAAATTCTTGGTTTGACAAACTAATGCTTTTCTGCACTTTTACAAAGCACCACTTTAAATATACAACAGCAGAATTTATCAGTCTGAGATTCTCATCCGTCAGACATGAGAGACCACTGCTGATTGGCTGGCCAAATATTATTTGGGTGGACTCCTGGTCATTATTCATTTACAAAGTGGCATCACTATGGTTGGTGTCACCCAGTGCAAATCGTAACATCACGACTGAAAATGGGGGTGTGGCCTTATGGGAAAGGGAGCAGGGCCTGGCAGCACACCCCTGTTGTCACTTTTGGTGCATGTCCAGCACTCCCAGAGATGCTGTACTGCCACCAGAGACTCCCCCCACTCTTGGTGCCACCCCCTCGGATGGTGTCACCCAGTGCGGTCAGCACCATTGCACCCTGCCTACCAATGCTGCACCTGTGTGTCCACATGTATATATTGCTGCACCTGTGTATAATGCATGCTTACCGACATTCTGGCTGCTCTCTGCGGGAGAGAGCAGCCAGGTCGGCTCAGAGGGCGGGCAGGGGAGGCTGTGACGTAGAGGAGGGGGTGGTCCAGAGGCGGGATGGGGGCGGAGTAAGGGCGGGGGCAGAGCAAGGATGGGGTGGGGCGGGGTCACGGTGACGCTTCCTTTAAGCCATGCCCCCCGCTCTGTAATGCCGCGATCACCGGCATTACACTGCAGGGGTCGTGGCTATGATGACGCGATTCAGCAAGAATCGCGTCATCAACTGCCCGGACCGCCCACTTTACACACTAAGTGGGCGGATGGGCAGGGGGGACCCCGCAAATCGGGAGACTTGCCTGCTCTTCCGGGGGGCCGGGAGGGTCACCCGATTTTCGGGAGCCTCCCGGCCATTCCGGGAGAGTAGCCAAGTATGGTATAATGACCACATGTATACACTGCTGCACCTGTGTATAATGTCCACATGAATATGCTGCTGCACCTGTGTATAATGTCCACATATATATACAGCTGCACCTGTGTATAATGCCCACATGTATACTGCTGCACCTGTGTATAATGCCCACTTGTATATACTGCTGCACCTGTGTATAATGCCCACATGTATATACTGCTGCACCTGTGTATAATGCCCACATGTATATACTGCTGCACCAGTGTATTATGTCCACATGTATATACTGCATACCCTCCAACTGTACCTTTTTAAGGTACAGTATCTTTTTTTTATGGTCTGTACCGATTTTTGGCTCTCCAAACTTCCATTTGAAAGTATAGGAAAAGGGACGTGACCACGTCCCCTTAACCCGTGGCCATGCCCCCTTTTTTAATTTGTACCGATTTTTATGTGTAAAATGTTGGAGGGTATGTATACTACTACACCTGTGTATAATGCCCACATGTATATACTGCTGCACATGTGTATAATGCGCACATACACCCTTGGGCTCATATATTGTGTGTAAATCTGTCTCTGGTACTAGCCAGTACTTCCCCAGCCATTTACCTCACTGCATGTCCGTGCTACCTACACCAATGCATTTAGTGTCACAGAGATCTGTGGAGCAGCCTGCCTCAGCTCATTGTGGCTTTTTATTATTCCCAAAATGGAGTACACAGAGGCAAGCAGAGCTGCAAATCATATAAAATACACAGGGGGCAATATGAATAATAAAAGTTAAGGGCGATCATTATTACTAAAAATATCTATATATGTATAGCAGAGAAAAATATTTAATAAATAATATATTGTGGGACAATATTATTATTATACAATAAAGGGTTCCCTCTATATATTATAATTATATACAGTATGTGGGAGTCACAATATTCAATCATTAAATAGGTAGCACAGCATTTAATAATTTAATTGGGCACACAGGTGTCACAAGGGGTATGCAGCCCGCACATGGTTATCACCCTTCAAAATGCCGGTTCCACCGTAGTGAGTGGGTGCCAGGTGCGGCAGTGTGGCATTATCCTGCAGCTCTTGTCACTGAGAAGGAGCCAGCAATACAGCTAGAGGGCTAGATGCATCATCGCTTGGACAGTGATAAAATGGAGAGTGAAAAAGTACCAGCCAATTAGGTCCTAACTTCCATGTCACAGGCTGTGTTTGAAAAATGGTAGTTAGGAGCTGATTGGCTGGTACTTTGTCACTCTCCATTTTATCATTTTCCAAGCGATGATGCATCTGGTCCAGAGTCTCCTGGGGCAACACAGCATCTCTGGAGATGCTGGCCATGCCGCCAGAGTGATGTAACCAGGGGGCTTCCCATAAGGTCATTCCCCCACAGTGATAGCTAAATGTGGAGCTACCATGAAGCCACGCCCCCTCATTTGGGTATTGGCTGCACCAGGCATAGGGAGTATTATAGTATGAATTTTTTTCAGTACTGTGGCAACATCTTATTTTAATACAGTTTGAGAAATTTTCAAACCAAGATATAGAAAATCGCTGGATTGGTGGTGAAAGCTGCTGGCAACTCGTAGTAAAGTAAATCCAACACCCCCCTCCCTCCATTAGAGAAGAATTTGGCTACTCTAATGGCTGCATCATAACATCATGCAGCACCGTCGCAGGGGCACACATCGTTCTAGAATGTTTGCTAAGTGGCATTTGACCAGTACTGTCTAGGTCAGGGCTGGCCAAACCAGTCCTCGAGATCTACTAACAGTTCACATTTTCTAGACCCCTAGCTGGTGCACAGGTGTAGTTATTACTAATTAAGATGTGCTGCATTCATTCCTATTGACAATTCTACCGATCTCAAGGAGGCCTTGAAAACATGAACTGTTTGGAGATCTCGAGGACCGGTTTGGCCAGCCCTGGTCTAGGTTCTACTATGCATTGTGCACCCAATTCCCCCAGAGATCTGGGGCTGATGCTGAATAACACTGAGGTTGTACAGAATGTATGAGGGTAAATCCAGTGCTTTATGGCTGAAAGCCAAATCCAAAAACTGCATATTATTACACTTCCACTCAAAATGTGAAATTGTTGATGGAAAAACAGTGTTCACAACTAATTTTTGTCCAGGTAAACATGAACTCCTATCTATTGTTATAGAGCAATGGCTCTCAAACACGGTCCTCAGGACTCAACACAGTTCACGTTCTGCAGGTCACCTAGCAGGAGCACAGATGTATTCATTACTCACTGACACATTTTAAAAAGTCAACGGGTGAATCCAATTATATCACTTGTGATTCTGTGAGGAGACCCGTGTGGGGTCCTGAGCACCGGGTTTAAGAACCTGTGTTATAGAGCAATGGTTACCAAGCAATTTGTTGGTATAACTGTGACTTTCTGCTGAGCTTGATTAATTTCTGAGGGGATCCGTACTGAAAGTCGACAGTAACTAGGTCGACAATGTCTAGGTCGACCACTATTGGTCGACAGTAACTAGGTCGACAGGGTGTCTAGGTCGACAGGGTCTTTAGGTCGACATGTTCTAGGTCGACAGGTCAAAAGGTCGACATGAGTTTTTCACAATTTTTTTCTTTTTTTGAACCTTTTCATACTTAACGATCCACGTGGACTACGATTGGAACGGTAATCTGTGCCGAGCGAAGCGAAGGCACCATGTCCGAAGCATGGCGAGCGAAGCGAGCCATGCGAGGGGACGCGGTGCACTAATTGGGGTTCCCGGTCACTCTACGAAGAAAACGACACCAAAATAACATGAAAAACTCATGTCGACCTTTTGACCTGTCGACCTAGAACATGTCGACCTAAAGACCCTGTCGACCTAGACACCCTGTCGACCTAGTTGCTGTCGACCAATAGTGGTCGACCTAGACATTGTCGACCTAGTTACTGTCGACTTTCAATACCACACCCATTTCTGAGCACACAATAACTTTATGCTTTGCAGAAAGGTCAGACCCAAAAGTCATTTAAAAAAAACACACCTTCATTTTTGACTTTGACAATGTCTAGATAAACTTTACATTACTTTCTGCAAGTTTGCTCATGTAATGGAAACAGTGTCAATGACACATGAGGCATTGTTGTGTCTATAAGGAGGGTGTGTTTGCATCACAATGTGGTGTAGCCACGCCCTCCAATCTAGCACTTCTGCCTCCACTAAACTTCTTCCTTCCTTCAAAAGAACCCTACAAAAGGCACTGATATGAAATACTGTAACTGACGCGTTTCGTAACACTGCTGCAACTCTCTTTGATTACTAGCAGAGATGTTCTCAGTGGCGGTACCCAAGCCACCCCAATAGTCCAGGTTTTAAGTATATCCATTGCTCAGTACAGATGGTTAAATCAAATTGACTGAGGTGCTAATTAAGTCACCTGTGGCCAAGCATGGATAAACTTAAAACTTGACCCGTTGGGGTGCCTTGATGACTGCGTTTGAGAACCTTTGGGCTAGCACCAAATCATTGCTATGCGCTCAGGCCATGCAGAATTACATGGCTAGTCCCAGCTGTCTCTGTCCAATGACCAGTAAAAAGTATAATAACACATTAATAAAATAGACGTTAATATTATGCGGTGCAACCAAAGACTGAGATTGCAATGCTTTTGTCAGCAAGGCGATGAAAAGTAAAAAACACAGCACTTATTCATTGACCTGCTGTCCCGCTAAGTGCACAGGATAATTATATCAGCAGATGTGACAATGCACGATCACCTAGCAGCCAGTCCCTGCGGAGAACACAGCATGCCAGCATCAATGGACAATATCCAGAAACAAAGCAGCTGTTTAGTGTCAAACTTCAATGAAACCCATGTTGCCCTCATCACCAAAGCACCGGGGGCCATGATCTGTATTGCCCCACTTTTTACATATATTCACTACAATCGTGCCATACCATTTCAGTAAGTACTGTTGTTTACTGTCTTTCAAATGCAATCCACATTAATTGCGGAAAACATGTTTTACAGTTGCATTCCAGAATTAGTCTTAAAAATATTCTCATGAGAATTGGTGTGGAATGACTTTTAATGTTCTATGGCAATTTTGAACCTACACTTTAATTGTGACACTAAAAAATATCACAGCAAAAAGTTACAGGAGGAGGGGCAGCAATGACATGATTTGTAGTGTGCCACCTACAAACCACCCCCACATATCTTCCTAGCTACAGATCTCCCAGAGAGAGACTATATGAAGTCAGGAAGTTCCACATGGCACATGTGCACTGCACCCCCTTCTAGTCTAGCTAACTAACACAGGACATGGACCCATACATGCCGACATTCTGGCTGTTCTCTGCGGGAGAGAGCAGCCAGGTCGGCTCAGCAGGGGGGCAGGGGAGGGCTGTGACATGGGGAGGAGGTGGACCGGAGGCGGGACGGGGGTGGAGCAGGGTGGGATGGGGGCGGAGTTACCGTGCCACATCCTTTAAACCACTCCCCCCGCTCTGTAATGCCGCGATTCCCGGCATTACACTGCAGGGGGTGTGGCTATGATGACGCGATTCAGCAAGAATCGCGTCATCAACTGCCCGGACCGCCCACTTTACACACTAAGTGGGCGGACGGGCAGGGGGACCCCTGATTCCGGGAGACTTGCCTGCTCTTCCGGGGGGCCGGGAGGGTCACCCGATTTTCGGGAGCCTCCCGGCCATTCCGGGAGAGTAGGCAAGTATGCATGGACCATGAGGTTTGTTTTTTGACAGTGGTGGTCATTCCGAGTTGATCGCTCGCTAGCAGTTTTTAGCAGCCGTGCAAACACTATGCCGCCTCCCACTGGGAGTGTATTTTAGCTTAGCAGAAGTGCGCATGAAAGGACCGCAGAGCGGCTACAAAGTTTTTGTGTGCAGTTTCTGAGTAGCTCTAAACCTAAACTTCAGACTATTCAGTTCCTGTTTTGACGTCACAAACATGCCCTACGTTCGCCCAGCCAAGCCTTCATTTTTCCTGGCACGCCTGCGTTTTTACGAGGACTCCCTGAAAACGGTCAGTTGACACCCAGAAACTCCCACTTCCTGTCAATCACTCTGCGGTCAGCAGTGCGACTGAAAAGCTTCGCTAGACCCTGTGTGAAACTACATCAGCTGTTGTAATAGTACGTCACACGTGCGCATTGCGCCGCATACGCATGTGTAGAAGTGCCGTTTTTTTGCCTCATCGCTGCACAGCCAATGAATGCAGCTAGCGATCAACTCGGAATGACCCCCAATGTGGGGGGAGAGATAGTGGACCAATAGCACACTAGCGCTATTTCAACAGAAAAGGAGGAATGATTGTGTTGTGAGACAAGAGTCTGTAGACTTCATTTCAACTGGGTGTCTGTGTGTCACCTGAATGTGTAAATGATGGCATAAGCTCTGCTTCCCCAATATCAGCTCTACTGGGGTGAAAGATTGAAGTGCTGGAGGGGGACCAAAATACCTGAAAGCTTAGGCGACCATCCATGGTTTAATATGGCCTTTCCTACAGGTATTCCTGATTGACTCAAAATAGTCAATAACCATGTCACCCTGACAGGTAGTCAGGGCTGCGATCCCCAAGTCCTGATGTAGCAATGACAGAGTCTAATGTAAGGGTGTACTATGATTGGCCGGCGCTCGGGATCTCGGTGCACAGCATACTGGTGCAGGGATCCCAACCGCCGGAATGCCGTCAGCGGGAGCGAGCACAAAAGAGCCCCTTGCGGGCACGGTGGCACGCTACGCTTGCCGCACTTGCCATGCTATTTATTCACCCTCCAGGGGTGTCGTGGACACCCCAAGAGGGAGAATAGTGTGAGGATACTGGCTGTCTGGTTCCCGCCGCTGGCATGCTGAGCTTTGGGATCCCCACAGCCGGTATATCGAGTGCCTCCCAAACAGTATCGGACTGAGGCATAAAGGGTCCATCGGGGGAATGCAGTGATAGGGGCCCATGTTTTGAGTCGTAGCCAGTCTCCTGAAGGGGTGTGGCCAGCAGCCACATTGGTTTGCCTAACTATTAGAGAGTGCATGGTCTGGGCCCCTTGATAAATATGTATAGTAATTACTGCTAATACATGCATGATAATGTACCAGAGTAATACACCATAGTCCTGTGCAGTATAAGGTAACAAGTATAATGTACAGTTCAAGTGCACAGTCCGGAACCTGATCCATAGTGGAGGGGAAGGGACCCCAGACAGTGGGGCCCACCAGTGGTTTCTCCTGTACCCCTGTGGGCCAGTCCAACCCTGCTCCCGAATATAATACTCACAATTATTATTCTATTACTCTGCTCCTTATACCATACACCTCTCTTGCCTGCTATCACCCGTGGAAATTGCACAGTCTCTGCGACACAAATTAGCACTCAGTTATTTGGTCTCTCCCTAGGCCCTCATACATCGAGGCCCTCATAGGAAAAAAGCACACCACACAGGCCCCCGTAGAAGAAAAAAAAAACAAATTAGAAAAGCTTTGTATGTAAAAACGTAAACGCAAACACAGGCCATGCAATTAAATATTCAACTGCACAGGCTCCCATAGAATGTGCATTTCTTGGCCTGCTGGTAACAGATCACACACACAACGATAATAAAGAGTTTCTCTTCTATGTATCTGTAATAGAGACAAAGGGGGTCATTCCGACCTGTTCGCACGCTGCCGTTTTTTGCAGGGCAGTGATCAGGTCACTACTGCGCATGCGTATGCACTGCAATGCTCAGGCGCGTAGTACGGGTACAGAGCGGATCGTTGCTCAGCGATAGATTTAACGAAGAATCCTTTCGCACAGCCAATCGCAAGGAGATTGACAGGAAGAAGACGTGTATGGGTGTCAACTGACCGTTTTCTGGGAGTGTCAGGAAACTGTTCCACTCTCTGAATGTGATGGTTGTTTGTGGCCCATCCCTCCAGATCCTGTCCCTGAATGCATAGTACACTGGGAGTGCGCATGATGCCCATGTCATTCGGCAATCAGTGATCTGGCAAAGATTAAGAATGATGGAAGTTCAAGACATGTGGCTATTGGGTGAGTATTTAAAAAAATAAAAAACATTTGGTATGTTGTTAAATCTGTAAACTTATGATGTTATTGTGTGTTTACAGGAGATCGTGGATATCCTTGCACCCCTTGGCTCAGGACTCCTTACAGCACACCCAGGCCAGGGCCACAGTCCAAGTTTAATTCCGCGCTTACTGCCACTAGGCAGCTGGTGGAGCACACCATTGGGGTCCTGAAGGGACGCTTCCGTGTGCTCCACCGCACTGGTGGCGACCTCGTGTATTCGCTGGAAATGGTAAGTAAAATTGTGGTCCTGTGTGCCATACACCACAACATTGCTGTGAGGAGTCACCTGGAGCTTCCTCAATCCGAGGAATTGCCCAGAGAGAATGAGGAGCCAGGGCTTGGGCGGACATTCTGGCGAGGCACTGAGGCCCAGCATGGTCATGCCGTTACCGTTAGGGCAAGAATCGTACGCCAGCATTTCAGGTATGCTTATGTCCTGAACACATTCATACATTTTTTTGGCAACAATTAGATGGTTTTTGTTTGTTTGTTTATTTATTTAGTTACATATGTAACTGTATTTTACAGGAGTTTAAGTAATATGTTGGTCTGGCAGAGATTTAGGTACACATGGATGATTTAGTGTATTAATGTGTATGGCTGTGTACACACGGTGAGATTCGGACTTATCCGATTCTCACTGTGCGACGGGGGGCCGCGATCCTGGTTCTGTGCGATTTTGGCTAAGTGTCAATCCTGACTATCTCTTCTATAGAGATAGACAGGATTGACTTGCCTGCACAGACTATTTTTTCGGCCGATGCCGACCGCGCGGGGCCGCGCATCGGCATCGGATCGGGATCGCAAGGTGACTGTCACCTTGCGATCTGCACTATCTTTTCTTCCGATTCTGACTATATAGTCAGAATCAGAAGAAAAGATCTTACCGTGTGTACCAGGGACGTGCAGTCAGGGGAGGCAGTGCCTCCCCTGTCATTAATGATTAAAATAATATAAAGAAGATACTTTTGACACATATTCTGTGTCATAAGTATCTCCTTTATATTAATGTAATCATTATCCCTGTCTAAATGGGGTTGGGAGGCACCGATCGTGGTGCCTCACGGTCAGATAGAGAAAGGTATGGGGTGCGGGGGGCGGGAGCGGGCGGGGCCTAGCAATGGGCATTAAAAGCCCATTGAAATAACATAGGAAAGCGGCACCATTAGTGGTGCCGCTTTCACACAGGGACGTGCTTTCAACCTATGAAAGCACGTCCCCTGTCAGTCAGGCCACAGTGATTGGCCAGCGGATCCGTCACTGGATCCGCTGTCAATCACTGTTGTGGGCGCGGCGGAGGTGCGGGTGTCGGCGGAGGTGCTGGCGGCGGAGGTGTGGGTGTCGGCGGAGGTGCTGGCGGCGGAGGTGCGGGCGACGGCGGTGTAGGCGGTGGAGGGCGGGTGACGGCGGAGGTGCGGGCGGCGGCGATGCAGAGTTTGGCAGCGGAGCGGTAACCCATTTAAAAAATGGCGCCTCAGCTGAAGACGCCGGAAGTCCTGGATGGGCGGCGGCTATGCAAAAGAGCTTAGCAGCCGCCGCCCACCAGGTGAAGACGCTGGAAGTCCTGGGGAAGGCGGCGGCCATGCAAAAGAGCTTAATGGCCGCCACCTCCCAGGTGAAGATGCCGGAGGAAGACGCTGGAAGCCCTGGGGAGGTGGCGCCCCCCAGGTGAAGACGCCGGAAGCCCTGGGGAGGCGGCGGCCATGCAAAAGAGCTTAAAGGCCGCCGCCCCCAGGTTGAAGACCCTGTCAAATAAACTATTTTTTTTTTAAGAGACTGGTGTTTTTATTTTAATATTTTCTTTACAGGTGGAGAACAGGTGCCAGCAGGCCATTTATGTCCGGGCATGCTGGCACTTGTGGTTCTCCATGTGCCAGCATGCTGGGGCAGGCTTGCTGGGACCTGTTGGCCACCTGTAAAGAACAATATTACTGTTCTTTACAGGTGGACCACAGGTGCCAGCGGGCCATTTATGTCCGGGCATGCTGGCACTTGTGGTTCTCCAAGTGCCGGCATGCTGGGGCAGGCTTGCTGGGACCTGTAGGGCACCTGTCAAGAACAATATTAACAATGAACCCCGCACCCACCCCCACCAGGGGTGCGGGGCATAGCACTGGGCTATCAGCCCAGTGCTGGTTATTGCTCGGGAGAGGGACCCCATTTTCATTTTTTGGGGTCCCCACTTCCGAGGAATTCCAGCCCTGGGCTGACTGGTTTTGGGGGGGCAGATTAATGTTATGGCAGGGGGACCCCACACCGAGTGTCTTCCCTGCTATGGCATTAGACCCCCCTGGCTGGTTCTGCCCGGTGCTGGTTTCACGAATGTGGGGGGGGGGGGGGGGGGCTACACTTTTTTTTTTTACCCCACTCCTTTTGTTCTTTCCCAGGGTGGAGGAAACACTCTCAAATTACCTCCTTATTCTCTTCCGCAGGTCTTGTGGAGTATCCTTCCCGATTTGCAGGAACCAGCCTGGATTTGAAGGACCGGACAGTTCCCCTGCTGTACCATGGGCGAACTACTTGTGATGTGGACCTGAACCTCCACCATGTAGCAGACAACCCCCCACAGGTGAGATGTTTTGCCCAAAACTCCCTCTTGACCAAGTAATCACCGGCATGTCCAAAGTGCAGCCCTCCGTCATTTGCAAAACTGCACATCCAATCATGCCCTGACACAGCAATGCTTACGCTGTGTCAGGGAATGCTTGGATGTGTAGTTTCTCAAGTGCCAGAGGGTTGCATTTGGGACAAAGGCTGATGTAACCTGCTTGTACCTTGTCTTTGGATGACACAAATACCTGGAACCTCATACTATTCTCTTCCACAGGTCTTGCAGAGTATCCTTCCCAAGTTGCGTGGATGTGAAGGGACACGACAGTTCCCCTGCTGTACCATGGGTGACCTACTTGTGATGTGGACCTGAACCTCTGCCATGTAGCAGACAACCCCCCTCAGGTGAGATGTATTGCCCAAAACTCCCTCTTGACCAAGTAACCACCGGCATGTCCAAAGTGCAGCCCTCCGTCATTTGCAAAACTGCACATCCAATCATGCCCTGACACAGCAATGCTTACGCTGTGTCAGGGAATGCTTGGATGTGTAGTTTCTCAAGTGCCGGAGGGTTGCATTTGGGACAAAGGCTGATGTAACCTGCTTGTACCTTGTCTTTGGATGACACAAATACCTGGAACCTCATACTATTCTCTTCCACAGGTCTTGTGGAGTATCCTTCCCAAGTTGCGTGGATGTAAAGGGACACGACAGTTCCCCTGCTGTACCATGGGTGACCTACTTGTGATGTGGACCTGAACCTCTGCCATGTAGCAGACAACTCCCCACAAGTGAGATGTATTGCCCAAAACTCCCTCTTGACCAAGTAACCACCGGCATGTCCAAAGTGCAGCCCTCCGTCATTTGCAAAACTGCACATCCAATCATGCCCTGACACAGCAATGCTTACGCTGTGTCAGGGAATGCTTGGATGTGTAGTTTCTCAAGTGCCAGAGGGTTGCATTTGGGACAAAGGCTGATGTAACCTGCTTGTACCTTGTCTTTGGATGACACAAATACCTGGAACCTCATACTATTCTCTTCCACAGGTCTTGCAGAGTATCCTTCCCAAGTTGCGTGGATGTGAAGGGACACGACAGTTCCCCTGCTGTACCATGGGTGACCTACTTGTGATGTGGACCTGAACCTCTGCCATGTAGCAGACAACCCCCCTCAGGTGAGATGTATTGCCCAAAACTCCCTCTTGACCAAGTAACCACCGGCATGTCCAAAGTGCAGCCCTCCGTCATTTGCAAAACTGCATATCCAATCATGCCCTGACACAGCAATGCTTACGCTGTGTCAGGGAATGCTTGGATGTGTAGTTTCTCAAGTGCCGGAGGGTTGCATTTGGGACAAAGGCTGATGTAACCTGCTTGTACCTTGTCTTTGGATGACACAAATACCTGGAACCTCATACTATTCTCTTCCACAGGTCTTGTGGAGTATCCTTCCCAAGTTGCGTGGATGTGAAGGGACACGACAGTTCCCCTGCTGTACCATGGGTGACCTACTTGTGATGTGGACCTGAATCTCTGCCATGTAGCAGACAACCCCCCACAAGTGAGATGTATTGCCCAAAACTCCCTCTTGACCAAGTAACCACCGGCATGTCCAAAGTGCAGCCTTCCGTCATTTGCAAAACTGCACATCCAATCATGCCCTGACACAGCAATGCTTACGCTGTGTCAGGGAATGCTTGGATGTGTAGTTTCTGAAGTGCCGGAGGGTTGCATTTGGGACAAAGGCTGATGTAATCTGCTTGTACCTTGTCTTTGGATGACACAAATACCTGGAACCTCATACTATTCTCTTCCACAGGTCTTGCGGAGTATCCTTCCCAAGTTGCGTGGATGTGAAGGGACACAACAGTTCCCCTGATGTACCATGGGCGACCTACTTGTGATGTGGACCTGAAACTCCGCCATGTAGCAGACAACCCCCATCAGGTGAGATGTATTGCCCAAAACTCCCTCTTGACCAAGTAACCCCGGCATGTCCAAAGTGCAGCCCTCCGGCATTTGCAAAACTGCACATCCAATCATGCCCTGACACAGAATTGCTTACGCTGTGTCAGGGAATGCTTGGATGTGTAGTTTCTCAAGTGCCAGAGGGTTGCATTTGGGACAAAGGCCGATGTAACCTGCTTGTACCTTGTCTTTGGATGACACAAATACCCGGAACCTCATACAATTCTCTTCCACAGGTCTTGCGGAGTATCCTTCCCAAGTTGCGTGGATGTGAAGGGACACAACAGTTCCCCTGATGTACCATGGGCGACCTACTTGTGATGTGGACCTGAACCTCCGCCATGTAGCAGGAAACCCCCATCAGGTGAGATGTATTGCCCAAAACTCCCTCTTGACCAAGTAACCCCGGCATGTCCAAAGTGCAGCCCTGCGGCATTTGCAAAACTGCACATCCAATCATGCCCTGACACAGAATTGCTTACGCTGTGTCAGGGAATGCTTGGATGTTTAGTTTCTCAAGTGCCAGAGGGTTGCATTTGGGACAAAGGCCGATGTAACCTGCTTGTACCTTGTCTTTGGATGACACAAATACCTGGAACCTCATACTATTCTCTTCCACAGGTCTTGCAGAGTATCCTTCCCAAGTTGCGTGGATGTGAAGGGACACAACAGTTCCCCTGATGTACCATGGGCGACCTACTTGTGATGTGGACCTGAACCTCCGCCATGTAGCAGACGACCCCCATCAGGTGAGATGTATTGCCCAAAACTCCCTCTTGACCAAGTAATTCCGGCATGTCCAAAGTGCAGCCCTCCAGCATTTGCAAAACTGCACATCCAATCATGCCCTGACACAGAATTGCTTACGCTGTGTCAGGGAATGCTTGGATGTTTAGTTTCTCAAGTGCCAGAGGGTTGCATTTGGGACAAAGGCCGATGTAACCTGCTTGTACCTTGTCTTTGGATGACACAAATACCTGGAACCTCATACAATTCTCTTCCACAGGTCTTGCGGAGTATCCTTCCCAAGTTGCGTGGATGTGGAGGGACACGACAGTTTCCCTGCTGTACCATGGGCGACCTACTTGTGATGTGGACCTGAACCTCCGCCATGTAGCAGACAACCCCCCTCAGGTGAGATGTATTGCCCAAAACTCCCTCTTGACCAAGTAACCCCGGCATGTCCAAAGTGCAGCCCTCCGGCATTTGCAAAACTGCACATCCAATCATGCCCTGACACAGCAATGCTTACGCTGTGTCATGGAATGCTTGGATGTGTAGTTTTTCAAGTGCCGGAGGGTTGCATTTGGGACAAAGGCCGATGTAACCTGCTTGTACCTTGTCTTTGGATGACACAAATACCTGGAACCTCATACTATTTTCTTCCACAGTTTTTGCGGAGTATCCTTCCCAAGTTGCGTGGATGTGAAGGGACACGACAGTTCCCCTGATGTACCATGGGCGACCTAACACAATACCACTGCATCTCTGAAATGCCATATTTTACATTTTATTTACTAATAATTTAAAGAAACACACAAAACTTCTCATTTTAAAAATTTATTGAAGAAATATAATTGTATTTTATTTTGGATTAAAAAATAAAATGTAATAAAACAAAAAAAAGTAGTGTTTGTTCTTCTTTACATTCTTTTCTTGTGTAGATATCTGTGAAAAAAAAAATTCCATATTAAGTAAAGACACTAATGGTGTCATGTTCATTCCTTTCCCAAGAATATTTGTGGAACCACACAGTCCAGCATGACCCATTGCTGGACTGTGTTGTTCCCCAAGGTCAGGCGGTTCAAAGTGGCAGAGTCAAGACAGTGGTCAGCACTTTGACATGGCTGCACTTGTGGAACCACACAGTCCAGCATGACCCTTTGCTGGACTGTGTTGTTCCCCAAGGTCAGGCGGTCCAAAGTGGCAGAGTCAAGACAGTGGTCAGCACTTTGACACGGCTGCACTTATGGAACCACACAGTCCAGCATGACCCATTGCTGGACTGTGTTGTTCCCCAAGGTCAGGCGGTCCAAAGTGGCAGAGTAAAGACAGTGGTCAGCACTTTAACACGGCGGCACTTGTGGAACCACATAGTCCAGCATGATCCATTGCTGGACTGTGTTGTTCCCCAAGGTCAGGCAGTCCAAAGTGGCAGAGTGGTGTCAGTGTTCAGCACTTTGACATGCCTGCACTTGTGGAACCACGCAGTCCAGCATGACCCATTGCTGGACTGTGTTGTTCCCCAAGGGCAGGCGGTCCAAAGTTTCTTGAATATATACATTGAAACATGGCTTTACTCACCTTGGTACGCACAACACGAACTATGCCGTCCACTTAAATTTTCCACCCAATCCTATGAAGAAGCCAAAAACAAACACTAGTGAATAGTAAATTCACACAACAGTGAAAGCCTAATTTACACCAATACAAAAAGGAGTTTGTTTAAAAAAAAAAAAGTGTTATCAGAATAGCTCTTTGGCCCATCATATATGTAACCACAAGGAGCTTTCATCAGTCACCACACGCGCCCGCATACATGCCCGCGCATGTATGCCTAGACATAAAGCTCCTTGGTAGTATCCGTCGGGGGTGGGGGAGCCCAACACAAATATAAAACAATAGTAAGAAAAAAAAAAACTAATGGGAGGGGGAGAAAGGGAAACATGAAATACATAGTAAATAATAAAACAATACGACCGGGCTTATGGTGGTTGTCCGTCCGGATCCTCTTCTTCCTCCTGATGGGGCGTCGATGCCCTGGGCGGCTATGGAGTGCGTTGACTTGGCCTCGGTGGCCGTGCTGGTGTAGATGATGCGGCTGGTGTTGGTGGTGGAGGCATCTGGTAGGTGGGGTACATCCCTGTATATCCTTGGTACAGCTGTGACCGTCCATACCAGGATGGTGGTGGAGGAAGGGCAGGAGGCGTCCGTGTGGCTTGTGATGGCGGATGTGGTGGTTCACCAGCGTGTTGATGAGCTGGCTCTGGGAGCTTATCGTACATCATCTGCAGTGTGGTTGCGATGATCTGGTGACTGGCTGCCGAATGTCGTTGGCTCTCCGACATGTTGTCAACGCTGTGTGCCAGGCATGATGTGTTATCCACCAGCCGGTTGATGGATGTGGTCAGAACTTGAAGGATGGCCATAGTCTCCCTGTGATCTTCTCGTCTGGTCTTTTGCGTTTCTGCCGTGCTGTCGGCAAGAGCCTTTTGCATTTCAACCAGACCGTTTGCCATCTTCTCCATTGTCTTCTCAATGGCGTCCAGTCTGGTTTCAACGACATTTGTGTAGTTGTCCTGGCGGGAAGTCATCTCTGCTGCCAGGGTGTGTACCCTCTGAACATTTGAGGGATCCTGCCCTTCCTGTACGTCTGCCACCAATTGCATTTGTGCAGCTGAAAAGAAAATTAGAAATTAGTATACACATTCATACATTTGTTTGAAGGCTCACAATTTGATAATTACACAGGGATGTAGAAACAGCGGGCTGCTGCACTTCCACCTCGTCGTCCGACGAATCCTGTAGGAGATCTGGCCTGAAGAAGGGACCAATCCCCGATGCAAGTCCGCTGCTGGTCCGTGGCACCTCTGTTTGCAAAAGAAGAAAAAATTAAAATAAAGTTAATAAACTATACAAAAATGGCGACCCCCCCCCCAAAAAAAACCCCAAAATAAAAACCTTCTCCATCCTGTGGTGCCGCTGCTCCAGGAGCTTCACTTGTCCTCAATTCTGGAGACTTTTCAAGGGTATGGCTGGATACGTCTGCACGGCTGTCTTCAAACCCAAGAAAAGTCTCGTCCCTTAACCCTGTTGACTCAAACAGTTCGGGTGATGGATCCACAAGGGTAGTGTCTTGTTGAGGCTCTTCGGTCACAGTCTCAGAGCTTCTGGAGAGATGACGAGCTGGCGATGGCCTGCGCGCAGGAGATGTAGTTTGGCGCCCAGCTGGTGGTGTGGTCGCCGACGGTGTCTGGCACGCAGGTGACGTTCTGCACGCTGTTGTCTGGTGCGCAGGTGATGGTCTGCGCGCTGACGATGTCTGGTGCGCAGGTGACTTTCTGCTCTCTGATGACGTCTGCTGCGCAGGTGACTTTCTGCGCGCTGACGATGTGTGGCGCACAGGTGATGATCTGCGCGCTGCTGATGCTTGCTGCGCAGGTGATGGTCCGCGCGCTGCTGCCGATACCTGCTGCGCAGGTGATGGTCCGCGCGCTGGCGATGTCCTGCGCGCAGGTGATGTCCTCTGGGCAGGCGTGTCTGGGGAAAAAGAACAAACACATTAGCAAATAAAAAAAATAAAAAAAGATTTAGTACAGCTCATCTGAATGTATTCTTACCATCAGGCCTCCTTTTGGACTGCTTGTCTTCCGCCGTCTTCCGTCTTCTGGGCGGTTCTTCCTCCTCGGGAAAGCCAGCAGGACGGCTGGAGTCCACACCTCCGCGAACTTCTTGAACCATAACAGGGTTCATGCGCCTTTTAATAACGTTCTCCCAGGGTAGCCAGTTCAGATTGAGAGCCGGACCACCTCCCGTGCTGTCTCATGTCGACGCTGAATCCCCATCTTCTTCTTGGTCTGTCTGCGGCAATCACTGTACCACTTCATGCAGTTTCTGGTGCTCCGCGGTTTCCAGATACTGCCGTGACTTGTCTCGTGATGGCATCCCAGATGTTTTGCTTGGTCTTAACTGCTGTGGTCTGTGCCCTTGGTCCATACAGAACGTCGTAGGACCTGTCGACACCATCCACTAGGGCACAGTTTTCCGCCTCGGTGTATCTGGGTCCACGCGGCTTCTTCTGTCCTGTGTCTTCACCAGAGGCTTCCTCCTCCGACTGATCCTCTGGCTGGCTTCTTGCCTTTAGGGATAAAAAAAAAACATGCATTTAATAAGATCGGTATGTACCTGTGAGTGTGTCAGTATCCCTGGCAGTGCGCAAAGATACCAGTAGGTGTGCATGGCAGTGCGCAAACTAGGGTGTGTCAAGTTGGATGCTATTGTGTCTGCAGGTGTTGACAGTATTTACCTTTCTAGGCCTTTTCTTTTTCTTTTGCTTCTCCCTTTGGTCCCTTGACGACCGCAGCTGGTCACTGCATGCCTGGTCGGTCGTATCCTCCTCCTGGGTCGGCTCCCTCTCCTCATTGCTGTGCAGGGAAAATTCTTCTGAGGGGTGGGGGGAAGGGGGGGATCGGGGCCGCTTGTCCCTGGACATCTCTGTTGTAAAAAGAAAAATTATTATTACAAATTTAACACACATTACATAATTACATGCAACCACACGTCATGCTGTTGGGACCTCAGTGCTCAAGCAGGACCAAACACAAAAAAAAAATGAAAAAAACCTCAGCCAAACAAGCCAAAACCCCCGTACAAGCATCCCTGCACATGCTGGAGGTCAACCAGTGCTAAAGTAGGAGCAAAAAAACATGTTTTGGAAACAAACGACAACACGTGTCGGCCCCATGGCTGATACCGACACGCTCAAAGTCAGCCCAAACAAGACAAAAAGTACCTCCAGCATGTGCAGGGATGCACCAGTGCTAAAATAGGAGCAAAAAAACATGTTTTGGAAACAAACAAAAACACATGTCGGCCACATGGCAGATACCGACACGCTCAAAAGTCACCACAAACAAGCCAAAAAGCATCCCTGCACATGCTAGAGGTCAACCAGTGCTAAAGTAGGAGCAAAAAAACATGTTTTGGAAACAAACGACAACACATGTCGGCCACATGGTTGATACAGACACGCTCAAAGTCAGCCCAAACAAGCCAAAAAGTACCTCCAGCATGTGCAGGGATGCACCAGTGCTAAAATAGGAGCAAAAAAATAAGAATTTACTTACCGATAATTCTATTTCTCATAGTCCGTAGTGGATGCTGGGGACTCCGTCAGGACCATGGGGAATAGCGGCTCCGCAGGAGACAGGGCACAAAAAGTAAGCTTTTAGGATCACATGGTGTGTACTGGCTCCTCCCCCTATGACCCTCCTCCAAGCCTCAGTTAGGTACTGTGCCCGGACGAGCGTACACAATAAGGAAGGATCTTGAATCCCGGGTAAGACTCATACCAGCCACACCAATCACACCGTACAACTTGTGATTGAACCCAGTTAACAGTATGATAACAACGAAGAAGCCTCTGAAAAGATGGCTCACAACAATAATAACCCGATTTTTGTAACAATAACTATGTACAAGTATTGCAGACAATCCGCACTTGGGATGGGCGCCCAGCATCCACTACGGACTATGAGAAATAGAATTATCGGTAAGTAAATTCTTATTTTCTCTAACGTCCTAGTGGATGCTGGGGACTCCGTCAGGACCATGGGGATTATACCAAAGCTCCCAAACGGGCGGGAGAGTGCGGATGACTCTGCAGCACCGAATGAGAGAACTCCAGGTCCTCCTTAGCCAGAGTATCAAATTTGTAAAATTTTACAAACGTGTTCTCCCCTGACCACGTAGCTGCTCGGCAAAGTTGTAATGCCGAGACCCCTCGGGCAGCCGCCCAAGATGAGCCCACCTTCCTTGTGGAGTGGGCATTTACAGATTTAGGCTGTGGCAGGCCTGCCACAGAATGTGCAAGTTGGATTGTGCTACAGATCCAACGAGCAATCGTCTGCTTAGACGCAGGAGCACCCATCTTGTTGGGTGCATACAGGATAAACAGCGAGTCAGATTTTCTGACTCCAGCCGTCCTTGAAATATATATTTTCAATGCTTTGACAACGTCCAGCAACTTGGAGTCCTCCAAGTCGCTAGTAGCCGCAGGCACCACAATAGGCTGGTTCAAGTGAAAATCCGAAACCACCTTAGGCAGAAACTGAGGACGCGTCCGCAGTTCTGCCCTGTCCGAATGGAAAATCAGATATGGGCTTTTGTACGATAAAGCCGCCAACTCTGATACTCTCCTGGCTGAAGCCAGGGCCAGTAGCATGGTTACTTTCCATGTAAGATACTTCAAATCTACCGATTTGAGCGGCTCAAACCAATGGGATTTGAGAAAATCCAAAACTACGTTGAGATCCCACGGTGCCACTGGAGGCACAATCGGGGGCTGTATATGTAGTACACCTTTGACAAAGGTTTGTACTTCAGGCACTGAAGCCAATTCTTTCTGGAAGAAAATCGATAAGGCCGAAATTTGAACCTTAATAGACCCCAATTTGAGGCCCATAGACAATCCTGCCTGCAGGAAATGTAGGAATCGACCCAATTGAAATTCCTCCGTTGGGGCCTTCTTGGCCTCACACCATGCAACATATTTTCTCCAAATGCGGTGATAATGTTGTGCGGTCACTTCCTTCCTGGCTTTAATCAAGGTAGGAATAACTTCCTCTGGAATGCCCTTTTCTTTTAGAATCCGGCGTTCAACCGCCATGCCGTCAAACGCAGTCGCGGTAAGTCTTGGAACATACAAGGTCCCTGCTGAAGCAGATCCCTTCTTAACGGTAGAGGCCACGGCTCTTCCGTGAGCATCTCTTGAAGTTCCGGGTACCAAGTCCTTCTCGGCCAATCCGGAGCCACGAGTATTGTTCTTACTCCCCGTAGCCGTATAATTCTCAGTACCTTTGGTATGAGAGGCAGAGGAGGAAACACATACACGGACTGGTACACCCACGGTGTTACCAGAGCGTCCACAGCTATTGCCTGAGGGTCTCTTGACCTGGCGCAATATCTGTCCAGTTCTTGTTGAGGCGGGACGCCATCATGTCCACCTTTGGTTTTTCCCAACGGTTCACAATCATGTGGAAGACTTCTGGATGAAGTCCCCACTCTCCCGGGTGGAGGTCGTGTCTGCTGAGGAAGTCTGCTTCCCAGTTGTCCACTCCCGGAATGAACACTGCTGACAGTGCTATGACATGATTTTCCGCCCAGCGAAGAATCCTTGCAGCTTCTGTCATTGCTCTTCTGCTTCTCGTGCCGCCCTGTCTGTTTACGTGGGCGACAGCCGTGATGTTGTCCGACTAACAGATGGGCACTCTGCAACCACCACAGAAGAGACACCCTTGTTCTTGGTGACAGTGTTATCCGCTGATGCATGTGCAGATGCGATCCGGACCATTTGTCCAGCAGATCCCACTGAAATATTCGTGCGTGGAATCTGCCGAATGGAATTGCTTCGTAAGAAGCCACCATCTTTCCCAGGACTCTTGTGCATTGATGTACTGACACATTTCCTGGTTTTAGGAGGTTCCTGACAAGTTCGGATAACTCCCTTGCTTTCTCCTCCGGGAGAAACACCTTTTTCTGAACAGTGTCCAGAATCATTCCCAGGAACAGCAGACGAGTCGTCGGGGTCAATTGAGATTTTGGAAGATTCAGAATCCACCCGTGTTGTTGAAGCACTACTTGGGTTAGTGCTACTCCGACTTCCAGCTGTTCTCTGGACCTTGCCCTTATCAGGAGATCGTCCAAGTAAGGGATAATTAATACGCCTTTTCTTCGTAGAAGAACCATCATTTCGGCCATTACCTTGGTAAAGACCCGAGGTGCCGTGGACAAACCAAACGGTAGCGTTTGAAACTGATAATGACAGTTTTGTATCACGAACCTGAGATACCCTTGGTGTGAAGGGTAAATTGGGACATGCAGATAAGCATCTTTTATGTCCAGGGACACCATGAAGTCCCCTTCTTCCAGATTCGCTATCACTGCTCTGAGTGACTCCATCTTGAACTTGAATTTCTGTATGTACAGGTTCAAGGATTTCAGATTTAGAATAGGTCTTACCGAACCGTCCGGCTTCGGTACCACAAATAGTGTGGAATAATACCCCTTTCCCTGTTGTAGGAGGGGTACCTTGACTATCACCTGCTGAGAATACAGCTTGTGAATGGCTTACAATACCGTCGCCCTTTCTGAGGGAGACGTTGGTAAAGCAGACTTTAGGAACCGGCGAGGGGGAGACTTTTCGAATTCCAACTTGTAACCCTGAGATACTACCTGCAGGATCCAAGGGTCCACCTGTGAGCGCGCCCACTGTGTGCTGAAAATCTTTAGTCGACCCCCCACCGCCCCTGAGTCCGCTTGCACAGCCCCAGCGTCATGCTGAGGGCTTTGTAGAAGCCGGGGAGGGCTTCTGTTCGTGGGAAGTAGTTGCTTGCTGCACCCTCTTACCCCTTCCTTTGCCTCTGGGCAAATATGACTGTCCTTTTGCCCGCTTGTTCTTATAGGAACGAAAGGACTGCGGCTGAAAAGACGGTGTCTTTTTCTGTTGGGAGGTGACCTGAGGTAAAAAAGTGGATTTTCCGGCTGTTGCCGTGGCCACCAGATCCGATAGACCGACCCCAAATAATTCCTCTCCTTTATACGGCAATACTTCCATATGCCGTTTGGAATCCGCATCACCTGACCACTGTCGCGTCCATAAACTTCTTCTGGCAGATATGGACATCGCACTTACTCTCGATGCCAGAGTGCAAATATCTCTCTGAGCATCTCGCATATAAAGAAAAGCATCCTTTAATTGCTCTATAGTCAATAAAATACTGTCCCTATCCAGGGTATCAATATTTTCAGTCAGGGAATCCGACCACACCACCCCAGCACTGCACATCCAGGCTGAGGCTATTGCTGGTCGCAGTATAACACCAGTATGTGTGTATATACTCTTCAGGGTAGTTTCCAGCCTCCTATCAGCTGGATCCTTGAGGGCGGCCGTATCAGGAGACGGTAACGCCACTTGTTTTGATAAGCGTGTGAGCGCCTTATCCACCCTAGGGGGTGTTTCCCAGCGCGCCCTAACCTCTGGTGGGAAAGGGTATAATGCCAATAACTTCTTTGAAATTAGCAGTTTTCTATCGGGGTTAACCCACGCTTCATCACACACGTCATTCAATTCCTCTGATTCTGGAAAAGCTACAGGTAGTTTTTTCACACCCTACATAATACCCCCCTTTGAGGTACCTGCAGTATCAGATATATGCAAAGCCTCCTTCATTGCCGTGATCATATAACGTGTGGCCCTATTGGAAAATACGTTTCTTTCTTCACCGTCGACACTAGATTCATCTGTGTCGGTACCTGTGTCGACTGACTGAGGTAAGGGACGTTTTACAGCCCCTGACGGTGCCTGAGACGCCTGGACAGGTACTAACTGGTTTTCCGGCCGTCTCATGTCGTCAACTGACTTTTGCAGCGTGCTAACATTATCACGTAATTCCATAATTAAAGCCATCCATTCCAGTGTCGACTCCCTAGGGGGTGACATCACCATTACCGGCAATTGCTCCGCCTCCACACCAACATCGTCCTCATACATGTCGACACACACGTACCGACACACAGCAGACACACAGGGAATGCTCTTATCGAAGACAGGACCCCACTAGCCCTTTGGGGAGACAGAGGGAGAGTTTGCCAGCACACACCAAAGCGCTATAAAAATGTATATAAACAACCCTAAAAGGTGTTGTTTCTGTTATATGCGCTTAATATATAAAAATATCGCCAAAATATGCCCCCCTTCTCTGTTTTACCCTGTTTCTGTAGTGCAGTGCAGGGGAGAGTCCTGGGAGCCTTCCTCACAGCGGAGCTGAGCAGGAAAATGGCGCTGTGTGCTGAGGAGAATAGGCCCCGCCCCCTAAAACGGCGGGCTCTTCTCCCGGAGTTTGCGATATATGGCAGGGGTTAAATACATCCATATAGCCTCAAGGGCTATATGTGATGTATTTTAGCCATAGAAAAAGGTATTATACATTGCTGCCCAGGGCGCCCCCCCCAGCGCCCTGCACCCTCAGTGACCGCTGGTGTGAAGTGTGCCGACAACAATGGCGCACAGCTGCAGTGCTGTGCGCTACCTTATGAAGACTGAAAGTCTTCTGCCGCCTGTTTCCGGACCTCTGGACCTCTTCAACTTCGGCATCTGCAAGGGGGGTCGGCGGCACGGCTCCGGGACCGGACTCCATGGCTGGGCCTGTGTTCGATCCCTCTGGAGCTAATGGTGTCCAGTAGCCTAAGAAGCAAATCCATCCTGCACGCAGGTGAGTTCACTTCTCTCCCCTAAGTCCCTCGTAGCAGTGAGCCTGTTGCCAGCAGGACTCACTGAAAATAAGAAACCTAAAAAACTTTTTCTAAGCAGCTCTTTATGAGAGCCACCTAGATTGCACCCTGCTCGGTCGGGCACAAAAACCTAACTGAGGCTTGGAGGAGGGTCATAGGGGGAGGAGCCAGTACACACCATGTGATCCTAAAAGCTTACTTTTTGTGCCCTGTCTCCTGCGGAGCCGCTATTCCCCATGGTCCTGACGGAGTCCCCAGCATCCACTAGGACGTTAGAGAAAACATGTTTTGGAAACAAACGACAACACATGTCGGCCACATGGCAGATACCGACACACTCAAAAGTCAACCCAAACAAGCCAAAAAGCATCCCTGCAAATGCTGGAGGTACAACAATGCAAAAGCATGACCCAAAAACACATTTTATGAAAAAAAAAATGTGAAAAACTACCCCAAACACAAAACTCCAAAAAAAAACATGCAGCGATACAAGCAGGACCTGCAGCAATCCAAACAGGACCTATATACACATACCTGCACACATATGCATACCCCAAACATCCCAAAGCAACGCCACATGTACACCTCATGGCACCCCCCCCCCCCCCACTACACAAACACATACATGCAATGCCAGACCACATGTGGTACTTACCTACAAATGTAGAAATCGCTCCAAAAACGACTCTCCTCCGGGGTATCAGGTATCCTGTCCGTCCTGGATTAAAGCCTGCTGGGTGTACAAATGATACCCCAGCAAACAACAACCAATTTGCTTGCTCTGCACCTCCACACACCTCTCTGCAGGTTCACAAAATGGCTGCTGAGCACGCAGCAAACAAGCCCTATAAAGGGCTCCAAACGGCGGGAAGTCGAATCCAGGACGCCCACTACTCGACGATTGGTCCGTTATTAGACAAGGGGAGTGTCGAATGAGTTGTGTTTTGAATATGTCGAATTCATGGTCCCGGGTGGAGGGTTTCGGCTGTCAAGTAGTGTCGAATCTTAAAACGGTCGAAAAAAAGGCGCAATTTGTCCGGAATTGCATATACCCATATATTTGGAATACAACCTACCCATACCTACAAACTCATACTACTCTCTGGGATTGTTAAGCTGAATCAGGCCTCCAAATGTGGTGAGTGTTGGCTATACATTTATAACAGAGAGTTTTTTTGCAGTGCGCCAGCTGCGAACAGTCGCTTATGCGTACGCAGGAAAAATAACCCACATCACTGTTAATGTCCAAAGATGTTAATAAAGTTTATCAATACAGGTGACACCATCACAGTTTGACCAATCAACAGTCAGCATACAGTATAAATATTAGCCCCTGTTGCTAAAACACCAATGGCACCATGCGAGCCGCAGCTTTTTCTATGAGGGAGCTGTGGCTACTGACCGCCATTATGGACCACCGCGTAGGCCGCGCGGGACCGTACGTTCCAAACACTAGGAAGCGTGCGGCCTGCGCGGAGGTCCGCAGAGTTCTGCGGGCAAGGGTCCGCACCAGACGGACCATTGTGCAGCTTGAGCGGCGGTGGCAGTGTCGGACTGGGGAATGAAGGGCCCACCGGGGGATTGCTGTTGTAGGGGCCCATGCTTTAGGGTGTGGCCAGTCACCACAGAGGTTTGGCTAACCATTACAGAGTACACGTTCTGTGCCCCTTGGTAAATATATAATAAACCATGTTCTTATGAAGTATAATGTAACATATGTATAATGCATAATTCATGTGCACTAGGATAGAGACTGGAACCTGATCCCTAGAGGAGGAGGGCCCACAGGTAGTGGGGCCTACCGGTGGTTTCCCCTGTTCCCCTGTGGGCCAGTCCGACTCTGGGCGGTGGTCAGACCTCCGCCGCCGCCAGCCAGAGTTTCTGGTGCGACTGCGCTAGCAAATTCGCGCATGTGAGTAATCCACATTTGTTTGCGTGAGTATGTATGTTAACATGTAAATGTTTAACATTATTACCAAACGGGTGGTCTTCAGTATGCCGGCTGTCGAGATCCCGGCAGACAGTATACTGGCGCTGGAATCCCGACAGCCGGCATACCGACACTAATTCTCCCTCGTGGGGGTCCACGACCCCCCTGGAGGGAGAATAAAATAGTGTGGCGCGAGTAGCGCGCCACCGTACCTGCAGCATAGCGAGCGCAGCGAGCCCGCAAGGGGCTCATTTGCGCTCGCCACACTGTCGGTAAGCCGGCGGTCGGGCTCCCGGCGCCGGTATGCTGGTCGCCGGGAGTCCAACCGCCGGCATACCATACCACACCCTTACCAAACAACATTAGTACACATAAAACCAACACTGTATGCTTTTGTGCTTAACACTGTATGTGGGGGTAGTCCTTAAAGAACACACTGGGGAAGGCAGTGGGAGGGATCCATGTGTAGGGAGTTAGGATTGACCTTGAATTTAATAGTGCAGGGAGTGTGTCCGTTTATAAATATATAATGGTAAATCAGCTACCTGTATAAGCACAATGCTTACCCAAAAAATTGCCATAGTCCTACATAGTGTAAGTTACCCTATTTGTTTGGTATAATGAAAGTGCCCAGTACATCCCTGTGTGAGTGTGTGCTAATGAGAATAGGCTAAAAATGTGAATCATAAATAAAAGGCAATTCTTTCCCCATTCCAACCAAAAAAGCTAGGTAAACTTCTAGTACATAAAAATACGACAAAGCACACAATGGGAACATGTGGCACAAATATTGACATTAAAAAATATCCAGTTGCCCAAACATTAAACAACAATAATCTTACATATTTGTTTATTATGCACTTTTTAGGAACATCACAAAGGCAGGATACCGAGAAGGAAGATGAGGATGCCTCCCCCACTAAGGATCCACTACTCCATCAAACCTCATCCTCCTCTTCCTCCCCCTCTCAAGCCCCCTCCCACACTCAACCACCAGCACCGCATCAATTCTCCTCATCCTCCCCCTCTCAACCCCCCTCACCTGCTCTCTTTCTAACCCCCTCTCAACCCCCCTTACCCTCTTTCTGAACCCCCCTCTCAACCCCTCTTACCCTCTCTTTCTTAACCCCCCTCTCAACCCCCTTACCCTCTCTTTCTACCCCCTCTCAACCCCCCTCACCCTCTATTTCTGAACCCCCTCTCAACCCCCTTCATCCTCTTTCTGAACCCCCCTCTCAACCCCCCTCACCCTCTCAATCTGACCCCCCAACCCCCCTCACCCTCTCAATCTGGCCCCCTCTCAACCCCCCTCACCCTCTCAATCTGACCCCCCTCTCAACCACCCTCACCCATCCATCCTCCTTCCCCCATCTATCCTCCTTCCCCCATCCAACCTCCTTCCCTCATCCAAAATCCTTCCCTCTTACAAGTCCCTTCCCTCACATCTGAGTGGGCAGCGAAGGCCTCTGAGGAGGCAGAGGGTGCTGCTCAGCCATCAGGGGAGAGTAAGTAATTTTTTGAGTTTTCGTCTTCACTTGGGTTTTTCTTTGTGCATGCTGTCTATTTTATCTCCATGTGATGAATATTTGCTGATGTTAGGAATTTTCTTTTGCAGCTGCATTGGATATCTCAGAGCAGATTTGGCTTATTGGCCATTCTTACATTTTTTGGGCGAAGCAGCATCCTATGGCAAGGCGAATGGGTGATTTCTTGAGGACAGGGTAGTCAGATGGTTAGGCATTAGGGGCTTGCATTGGGTTGACTTGCTTCGGCTGTTGTTTCGCCATGAACGAAGGTGGGGTCGGCCCGGCTGGATCGTCATTCACCTAGGGGGGAATAATATGGGTCGAGTCAAGGGCATTGACCTCATCCTGAGTGTCAAGGCAGACTTGGTCGCCCTGCAAGCTTCCTGGCCTCAAGTGATAGTGGTTTGGTCAGGCATTGTGCCCCGTTTTCAATGGCGGGGTGCGGTTCGTTTTTCAGCCATTGAAAATGCTTGTGAGAAAGTTAATTCCGCTGTGTCGGTATATGTTCAGGTGATAGGTGGTTTGGTAGTTAGGCATCCGCTTCTGGTCCTCCATAATTCACAGTTCTATAGGGAAGATGGGGTCCACCTTTCCCCTGCTGGTCTTGGTGTGTTTTTGGAGAGTATTTTTCAGGTTTTAACTACTTAGGTTTTGGTTGGCTCTTGTTGGATGGCCGTCTGCGGTTTAGGAAACCTTGTTGTGGCGGAAAGTCGCTACTAGCCAGCGGTCAAAGTTTACATGAGTGGTCATTGTGGGGCACCCCCTTTTGGTAAGATGGAGAGTATGTCCTCCCCCTGCGGGTGGACTACGGACGTTCTAGTGTAGTTTCATCCAAGGCTCTGCTAGAGTAAAGGGGGTGAGTCCAGCACAGTGCGGTTTATGTTTTTAGGAGGCGGTTGTAAGTCCCCTCCTAGTTTAATTGATATTATTATAGTTGACTAGTACTGGTGAGTTGGTAGCGCCTTTTCTTTGCCATCCACCAATAATTAATTTAAATATGGGTCACCAAACAATAAATACCTGTTTGACCTTTTAAATCTAGCTGTTGGTGTCCGTGTGGTTATTCCTTAGTGCTAAGCTAGATAAGTTATAGATGTAAGTGTGTCACAATAAAGTTATGGGTGACTTATTAATTCTTGCAGTTAAACTTCTTTTTCTATGTAGCATTCTCATTTCTTAGATTGCATTCAGATGCTTTGTGGCCTGTCTTATGACATATATAGCACTTGTACTTGAATTGTATGGGCTTTGCATCTTTTGTGTGTAATGCAGTATCCTTTATCTATATATGCTGCCTGCAGTGCAATCCACATGTCATGTGCTGGCACCTTCCCATGTATCATAGAATAAACATGTTACTCCACACTAAACCTATGGTTCCCAATGCTTTATATTCATCACTGGAATTAAGACTGTCACTTGAATTAATAGTACATTTCCACAGCCTCTGAATTTCTAAGTTTAATGAAGCTCATTGTGTATGCAGCCACTATGTACATGCTGTATGCTCAATTACTTTGAAGGCCTCATTGTATGTTCTCACATGCGGTATTCTATGGCACATGTAGTGCCTGACCCCGACGTGTATACTATTTGAGGTATGTATAAGTTCGATGCCAGTGTTTCAGGTTTATTGTAGTATGCAGATGTACATCCATAAACACAGTAACAATGACATGAAGTAGAGGTAAAGCGGAACATACAGCGGACCTTCCGGCCATGTTTATGAATGATATCATGAGGTCTCCCTGAAGCTGAGTACTACACTGCTGTGTGGGGTGCTCAAACACACTGTGTCTTCCGGTGGTGCGCAGAAGACATATCAGCAGTCCTCTTGGTGAAGGACCTCAGTAAAGGACATTATGGAGATAGAGCAAGAGTGCACTCCATTACAACTTTATACATTCTTTATTGTCTTCCTGAATAAGGACTGATTAATGCACTTCAGTCATGAGTCCATCTTGGGTTGATGTAACCAGACAAGCTTGAACCATAGTGATATATTTAGATCTAGACCATGAAAGTACTGGTGTTTGTCTACTGAGCCAACACATGCTTATCCTAATTTGAAATAAAAAAGTGTGCTGTCCAAAACTGATACATTTCCTGGTAGAGCTGTCATAATCTTCAACCGTTCCAGAAAGAGGTCAACTCCCTTGCCTCTCAGATCATTCATTTGCATATTCCACATGACCTGACCTATGTCTTACTCTGTCTGCCTATCTCACAACTCCCCAAACATACCATTGAACTATTTAGACATATTAGGCCTGTTTCTGGATAGAGATGTGTGTGGTATTTTGATTTTAGTTCTAATTCATCATTGTGTTTTGGTAAAATCACTCACAATTGTTTAAATCATTACAAATTGATAAAAAAATAACTAAATTTATGTACTTTTTGCAATCCCAAACCCGAAGAATTCAAATTAAAAATCTCAATTACGAACTGCAGGAAGATCCGAACCGAGTCCCGGTTTGGTTACCTCTGGGCGTTCTGAACCGTGTTTTGGATCGGACCCACAAAATTCTGTGAATTTGAATTTTAGGAGAACTGAACCTCATATCTATAGGTCTGGGTGGTACGCAGAATCAGATTGCAAACACCATGCAAATGTTAAATTAATATTCAAGTGCTTGTATGATGTTAAAATGTGTTAAAGTGGCACCTGTAAAGAAAATAGTGGTTAAAAAATAAGAATTTACTCACCGGTAATTCTATTTCTCGTAGTCCGTAGTGGATGCTGGGGACTCCGTCAGGACCATGGGGAATAGCGGCTCCGCAGGAGACAGGGCACAAAATTTAAAAGTTTGACCACTAGGTGGTGTGTACTGGCTCCTCCCCCTATGACCCTCCTCCAAGCCTCAGTTAGGATACTGTGCCCGGACGAGCGTACACAATAAGGAAGGATTTTGAATCCCGGGTAAGACTCATACCAGCCACACCAATCACACCGTACAACTTGTGATCTGAACCCAGTTAACAGTATGATAACGTAGGAGCCTCTGAAAAGATGGCTCACAACAATAAACAACCCGATTTTTTTGTAACAATAACTATGTACAAGTATTGCAGACAATCCGCACTTGCAGGGGCGGATCCAGAAAAAAATGACAGGGGGGGCACTGTGATTGGGAAAGTGTAGTTGTGGGGTGTGGCAGTGACGTGCGGTGAGGTGAGGCAGGTGAGTCAGAGCCTTTCCTGTCATACTAACGTATATATGGAAAATACAAAGAATATATTATAAATATCTTCTTTGTATCTAATCATTTATATAGTCAAATCTTTGGAGTAAAAAGTCTATGGCAGGGGCCTATGGATGGATATCGCAAGCCCACCATCAAATTATCTTTCGATGCAAAAAAATAATTAGATAGAAGAAAAAAAATCATATGATTAGCGCATGTGCAAAAAAAGTCCTGTTTGCGCATGTTCAACCCTCTGCAGTATGGTGGCCTGGGATCGGACTTGGGGCGGGCCCATCACTACACCATCAAATGTTTACCATTAGATGGCGGCAAACATTAGAGGGAAAAACCACTACCAACGCAACAAAACATTGATGGTTGCAAACCATCGTGATGCGATGTCCATCCCTACCCCTGCCTACCTTTTCCGCACATCTCTGATCAAAGCTCACCAAATTTCCAGCAGTATCACCTGTGTATAATGCCCACATGTATATACTGCTGAACCTGTGTATAATGCCCACATGTATATACTGCTGAACCTGTGTATAATGCCCACGTGTACCCTTTGGCTCATATATTGTGTGTAAATCTGGCTCTGGTAGTAGCCAGTGCATCCTCAGCCAGTTGCCTCAACGCACGTTCCTGCTGGACGGAGGCTGCAGTAGGGCGAGCGAAAGATCTCTCACCTGCTACTATGCCTCTTTAGGCTAAAAGGAGAGCTGGCGTAAACCAACGTGAACAAACTCTGAAAAGCTTTGCTGATAATAATGGGGACTGCGATCTGTAGTGCTAATTAGCATTCAGCAAGAGATTTTGTGAAATCTCCTGCATTATGCTATTAGTATATAGCCACAAGCCATAAAATCATTCAGAAAATTCAGTTTCTACATCATTTTATGGTAAAATGCTTGATACATAGGCCTCATAGAGTGTGAGTAAGTGCTCTATGAAACCACTACTAACAGTAAAGTAAAATTGTTTAAACAGAAATGTTTTGAATACCATTTGCTAAGACAGAATTTATCTAATTGTAAGCATTCAAATCTATATTTTATTTTAAAACACATACATTTTCCACCTGCTACAGTACTGTATATCACCACAAGTATTATCCATCTCCTATATATTAGCCCTGTGACTCTGTGTCTGCATTTCTAACGCTGGGTGGAGTCACAGACCTTGCCCTGTACCAGTGTCAGCACACCTGGGTGGAGTCACAGACCCTGCCCTGTCCCAGTGTCAGCACACTAGCAGAACGGACCACTAGCCAGACACACCACACTGCCAGGTAAGCAAGGAGACCCACACACCCCTCCCCTGCAAACACCCACCACCACCTACAACACCCACCTTACCCTCCACGGCGCCACACACAGCCGCTACCCAGTCCGCCCCCCTTCCATCTCTTACAGTGCAGCTGTGCCGCGGACCGCGGACATACACTCACGGCTACACGGCCTCCACACATCGCTCCCCACTACCGCTGCACACACACTCACTCACGGAGCCAGACCACACCGCACAGCCTGGCTCCCTCACTACCACGCCAGCTCCGATTCACGCTGTCACAAGACAGCCGACAGGAGCCTACCACACCAGATCCCTCCGGCCTTCCCCAGCCCCGTTACCCGCAGCTGTCTTCCGCCGGACCATAGCATCGCACAGAACTCTCCTCCCCTCCCCACTACCGCTGCACACCCTGTCTCACGGAGCCGCGACACACCAGCCTCCCTCACTACCACGGCACCTGCGCTTCCCTTACCTCCGTAACCCGCACAAATCCACCCCCCGCACCCACCACCATCAGTATAGCAGCCAGCAGTAGCGAACGCACACCGCACCCCTTCCCCAGTTTGGGAGTAAAGCTGATATTGGTCGTCGTGGTGGTGCTGGTGGGAGGGGGGGGGGGGTTCTATTACTTAATGGCTGCTATTGTGCTGGAAGGGGGGGGGGGTGGAATGGCTTAGAAAGGGGGGAAGACACAACACACCACAAACACACACATACAACAGTAACACCTCATAACCCCTCACCACTACACCAAGTTATACAGTCCCCACACCACATATACGAGCCAGCAGCAGCGCACCTCCCCCCTTCCCCACCTTGGCACACAGCTTATGCTAATACACCATCCCTGCAGCTCACACGAAACCTCAACAAAACCATCAACCTCCCCCTACCCTACTCTCCACCCCTCCCATGAACACTACAAAGCCCCCCATACCCTTCACCATCCACCCACACACCCCATGTGGAACTCCACCACCTATGGCAGCCTCGGACATACCCTTCCCAATCCCCCTGCCACACACACCCACAACTCCAAAAGCCCAACACCTCCTGCCCCCTCCACCATCCCTCAGCCCACAGGGGCGTAGCCCCTTACGACGGTGTGAAGAGCGCCCGTAGGGCGCGATGAATCACCTAGTTCTGAATATAAATGCAGAGCACATGGATTTATTTAATAAACATTTACCTATATTTAAAATTCACAAAGATCTGCCATTAACGGTGATGATGTAACGCTAATAACTGAAAAGTAAGCCAAATAATAAAGCACATTTTTTAGAATATAAAATGGGTCCCTGGAAGTTTTTGAAAATCTGTGATAGTATATATTTAAAATATTTTAATATATGGCAACCAGGCTTTTATGTACCTACTCTATCAGAAAACAATAGGATTAATTATTTTTATGCTGTCCTTCTGTATTCCTAGCTGTCTCCTGTTTGTTTTATGTTGACCTGTTGTACTTTATTGTCTGGGTCAGGTCAGGAAATCAGGAATGCGGCAGAGTTTAGGATTTTAGCCTGCACCTACAAAACTCATTGAAGCAGACTAGTAAATGTATATCCTCAGAGCAGCACAGACAAACTTATAGTTGAACTTACTGTAGCTGCCGTGTGTGGGCAATAAGTCAATGCATGTTTATGTATTACTGGCACAGTTTCTGCAGCAGGCCGCCCCACATACTGGCTGGTGGGATCCCGTCTGTGTGTGACTGTGTGGAGCAGAGGGGAGAGGAGGTTGAAAAGCATATGTTGGAATCTCCATGTCTCCCTCTGCCGTTAATTGGAGCATTCTTTTGACCTCACCTTCCCTCCCGTCTTCACTCTTCCGATGACTGACAAGCAGCTGGGTCCGGGAAGCTTGCAGAGCAGAGCTCACGGAGGCGGAAGCCGCGGAGCTGCTGCTGAGCCTTTAACCAAGCTGCTGCTACAGGTACTATTAATTAGAGATGAGCGCCTGAAATTTTTCGGGTTTTGTGTTTTGGTTTTGGGTTCGGTTCCGCGGCCGTGTTTTGGGTTCGACCGCGTTTTGGCAAAACCTCACCGAATTTTTTTTGTCGGATTCGGGTGTGTTTTGGATTCGGGTGTTTTTTTCAAAAAACACTAAAAAACAGCTTAAATCATAGAATTTGGGGGTCATTTTGATCCCAAAGTATTATTAACCTCAAAAACCATAATTTACACTCATTTTCAGTCTATTCTGAATACCTCACACCTCACAATATTATTTTTAGTCCTAAAATTTGCACCGAGGTCGCTGTGTGAGTAAGATAAGCGACCCTAGTGGCCGACACAAACACCGGGCCCATCTAGGAGTGGCACTGCAGTGTCACGCAGGATGTCCCTTCCAAAAAACCCTCCCCAAACAGCACATGACGCAAAGAAAAAAAGAGGCGCAATGAGGTAGCTGTGTGAGTAAGATTAGCGACCCTAGTGGCCGACACAAACACCGGGCCCATCTAGGAGTGGCACTGCAGTGTCACGCAGGATGGCCCTTCCAAAAAACCCTCCCCAAACAGCACATGACGCAAAGAAAAAAAGAGGCGCAATGAGGTAGCTGTGTGAGTAAGATTAGCGACCCTAGTGGCCGACACAAACACCGGGCCCATCTAGGAGTGGCACTGCAGTGTCACGCAGGATGGCCCTTCCAAAAAACCCTCCCCAAACAGCACATGACGCAAAGAAAAAAAGAGGCGCAATGAGGTAGCTGTGTGAGTAAGATTAGCGACCCTAGTGGCCGACACAAACACCGGGCCCATCTAGGAGTGGCACTGCAGTGTCACGCAGGATGTCCCTTCCAAAAAACCCTCCCCAAACAGCACATGACGCAAAGAAAAAAAGAGGCGCAATGAGGTAGCTGTGTTAGTAAGATTAGCGACCCTAGTGGCCGACACAAACACCGGGCCCATCTAGGAGTGGCACTGCAGTGTCACGCAGGATGTCCCTTCCAAAAAACCCTCCCCAAACAGCACATGACGCAAAGAAAAAAAGAGGCGCAATGAGGTAGCTGTGTGAGTAAGATTAGCGACCCTAGTGGCCGACACAAACACCGGGCCCATCTAGGAGTGGCACTGCAGTGTCACGCAGGATGTCCCTTCCAAAAAACCCTCCCCAAACAGCACATGACGCAAAGAAAAAAAGAGGCGCAATGAGGTAGCTGACTGTGTGAGTAAGATTAGCGACCCTAGTGGCCGACACAAACACCGGGCCCATCTAGGAGTGGCACTGCAGTGTCACGCAGGATGTCCCTTCCAAAAAAACCCTCCCCAATCAGCACATGATGCAAAGAAAAAGAAAAGAAAAAAGAGGTGCAAGATGGAATTGTCCTTGGGCCCTCCCACCCACCCTTATGTTGTATAAACAAAACAGGACATGCACACTTTAACCAACCCATCATTTCAGTGACAGGGTCTGCCACACGACTGTGACTGATATGACGGGTTGGTTTGGACCCCCCCCAAAAAAGAAGCAATTAATCTCTCCTTGCACAAACTGGCTCTACAGAGGCAAGATGTCCACCTCATCTTCACCCTCCGATATATCACCGTGTACATCCCCCTCCTCACAGATTATCAATTCGTCCCCACTGGAATCCACCATCTCAGCTCCCTGTGTACTTTGTGGAGGCAATTGCTGCTGGTCAATGTCTCCGCGGAGGAATTGATTATAATTCATTTTAATGAACATCATCTTCTCCACATTTTCTGGATGTAACCTCGTACGCCGATTGCTGACAAGGTGAGCGGCGGCACTAAACACTCTTTCGGAGTACACACTTGTGGGAGGGCAACTTAGGTAGAATAAAGCCAGTTTGTGCAAGGGCCTCCAAATTGCCTCTTTTTCCTGCCAGTATAAGTACGGACTGTGTGACGTGCCTACTTGGATGCGGTCACTCATATAATCCTCCACCATTCTATCAATGTTGAGAGAATCATATGCAGTGACAGTAGACGACATGTCCGTAATCGTTGTCAGGTCCTTCAGTCCGGACCAGATGTCAGCATCAGCAGTCGCTCCAGACTGCCCTGCATCACCGCCAGCGGGTGGGCTCGGAATTCTGAGCCTTTTCCTCGCACCCCCAGTTGCGGGAGAATGTGAAGGAGGAGATGTTGACAGGTCGCGTTCCGCTTGACTTGACAATTTTGTCACCAGCAGGTCTTTCAACCCCAGCAGACCTGTGTCTGCAGGAAAGAGAGATCCAAGGTAGGCTTTAAATCTAGGATCGAGCACGGTGGCCAAAATGTAGTGCTCTGATTTCAACAGATTGACCACCCGTGAATCCTTGTTAAGCGAATTAAGGGCTGCATCCACAAGTCCCACATGCCTAGCGGAATCGCTCCCTTTTAGCTCCTTCTTCAATGCCTCCAGCTTCTTCTGCAAAAGCCTGATGAGGGGAATGACCTGACTCAGGCTGGCAGTGTCTGAACTGACTTCACGTGTGGCAAGTTCAAAGGGCATCAGAACCTTGCACAACGTTGAAATCATTCTCCACTGCACTTGAGACAGGTGCATTCCATCTCCTATATCGTGCTCAATTGTATAGGCTTGAATGGCCTTTTGCTGCTCCTCCAACCTCTGAAGCATATAGAGGGTTGAATTCCACCTCGTTACCACTTCTTGCTTCAGATGATGGCAGGGCAGGTTCAGTAGTTTTTGGTGGTGCTCCAGTCTTCTGTACGTGGTGCCTGTACGCCGAAAGTGTCCCGCAATTTTTCTGGCCACCGACAGCATCTCTTGCACGCCCCTGTCGTTTTTTAAAAAATTCTGCACCACCAAATTCAAGGTATGTGCAAAACATGGGACGTGCTGGAATTTGCCCATATTTAATGCACACACAATATTGCTGGCGTTGTCCGATGCCACAAATCCACAGGAGAGTCCAATTGGGGTAAGCCATTCCGCGATGATCTTCCTCAGTTGCCGTAAGAGGTTTTCAGCTGTGTGCGTATTCTGGAAAGCGGTGATACAAAGCGTAGCCTGCCTAGGAAAGAGTTGGCGTTTGCGAGATGCTGCTACTGGTGCCGCCGCTGCTGTTCTTGCGGCGGGAGTCCATACATCTACCCAGTGGGCTGTCACAGTCATATAGTCCTGACCCTGCCCTGCTCCACTTGTCCACATGTCCGTGGTTAAGTGGACATTGGGTACAACTGCATTTTTTAGGACACTGGTGAGTCTTTTTCTGACGTCCGTGTACATTCTCGGTATCGCCTGCCTAGAGAAGTGGAACCTAGATGGTATTTGGTAACGGGGGCACACTGCCTCAATAAATTGTCTAGTTCCCTGTGAACTAACGGCGGATACCGGACGCACGTCTAACACCAACATAGTTGTCAAGGACTCAGTTATCCGCTTTGCAGTAGGATGACTGCTGTGATATTTCATCTTCCTCGCAAAGGACTGTTGAACAGTCAATTGCTTACTGGAAGTAGTACAAGTGGGCTTACGACTTCCCCTCTGGGATGACCATCGACTCCCAGCGGCAACAACAGCAGCGCCAGCAGCAGTAGGCGTTACACGCAAGGATGCATCGGAGGAATCCCAGGCAGGAGAGGACTCGTCAGAATTGCCAGTGACATGGCCTGCAGGACTATTGGCATTCCTGGGGAAGGAGGAAATTGACACTGAGGGAGTTGGTGGGGTGGTTTGCGTGAGCTTGGTTACAAGAGGAAGGGATTTACTGGTCAGTGGACTGCTTCCGCTGTCACCCAAAGTTTTTGAACTTGTCACTGACTTATTATGAATGCGCTGCAGGTGACGTATAAGGGAGGATGTTCCGAGGTGGTTAACGTCCTTACCCCTACTTATTACAGCTTGACAAAGGGAACACACGGCTTGACACCTGTTGTCCGCATTTCTGGTGAAATACCTCCACACCGAAGAGCTGATTTTTTTGGTATTTTCACCTGGCATGTCAACGGCCATATTCCTCCCACGGACAACAGGTGTCTCCCCGGGTGCCTGACTTAAACAAACCACCTCACCATCAGAATCCTCCTGGTCAATTTCCTCCCCAGCGCCAGCAACACCCATATCCTCCTCATCCTGGTGTACTTCAACACTGACATCTTCAATCTGACTATCAGGAACTGGACTGCGGGTGCTCCTTCCAGCACTTGCAGGGGGCGTGCAAATGGTGGAAGGCGCATGCTCTTCACGTCCAGTGTTGGGAAGGTCAGGCATCGCAACCGACACAATTGGACTCTCCTTGTGGATTTGGGATTTCAAAGAACGCACAGTTCTTTGCGGTGCTTTTGCCAGCTTGAGTCTTTTCAGTTTTCTAGCGAGAGGCTGAGTGCTTCCATCCTCATGTGAAGCTGAACCACTAGCCATGAACATAGGCCAGGGCCTCAGCCGTTCCTTGCCACTCCGTGTGGTAAATGGCATATTGGCAAGTTTACGCTTCTCCTCCGACAATTTTATTTTAGGTTTTGGAGTCCTTTTTTTACTGATATTTGGTGTTTTGGTTTTGACATGCTCTGTACTATGCCATTGGGCATCGGCCTTGGCAGACGACGTTGCTGGCATTTCATCGTCTCGGCCATGACTAGTGGCAGCAGCTTCAGCACGAGGTGGAAGTGGATCTTGATCTTTCCCTAATTTTGGAACCTCAACATTTTTGTTCTCCATATTTTAATAGGCACAACTAAAAGGCACCTCAGGTAAACAATGGAGATGGATGGATTGGATACTAGTATACAATTATGGACGGGCTGCCGAGTGCCGACACAGAGGTAGCCACAGCCGTGAACTACCGCACTGTACTGTGTCTGCTGCTAATATATAGACTGGTTGATAAAGAGATAGCATACTCGTAACTAGTATGTATGTATAAAGAAAGAAAAAAAAACCACGGTTAGGTGGTATATACAATTATGGACGGGCTGCCGAGTGCCGACACAGAGGTAGCCACAGCCGTGAACTACCGCACTGTACTGTGTCTGCTGCTAATATATAGACTGGTTGATAAAGAGATAGTATACTCGTAACTAGTATGTATGTATAAAGATAGAAAAAAAAACCACGGTTAGGTGGTATATACAATTATGGACGGGCTGCCGAGTGCCGACACAGAGGTAGCCACAGCCGTGAACTACCGCACTGTACTGTGTCTGCTGCTAATATATAGACTGGTTGATAAAGAGATAGTATACTCGTAACTAGTATGTATGTATAAAGAAAGAAAAAAAAACCACGGTTAGGTGGTATATACAATTATGGACGGGCTGCCGAGTGCCGACACAGAGGTAGCCACAGCCGTGAACTACCGCACTGTACTGTGTCTGCTGCTAATATATAGACTGGTTGATAAAGAGATAGTATACTCGTAACTAGTATGTATGTATAAAGAAAGAAAAAAAAACCACGGTTAGGTGGTATATACAATTATGGACGGGCTGCCGAGTGCCGACACAGAGGTAGCCACAGCCGTGAACTACCGCACTGTACTGTGTCTGCTGCTAATATATAGACTGGTTGATAAAGAGATAGTATACTCGTAACTAGTATGTATGTATAAAGAAAGAAAAAAAAACCACGGTTAGGTGGTATATACAATTATGGACGGGCTGCCGAGTGCCGACACAGAGGTAGCCACAGCCGTGAACTACCGCACTGTACTGTGTCTGCTGCTAATATAGACTGGTTGATAAAGAGATAGTATACTACTAATATTATATACTGGTGGTCAGGTCACTGGTCACTAGTCACACTGGCAGTGGCACTCCTGCAGCAAAAGTGTGCACTGTTTAATTTTAATATAATATTATGTACTCCTGGCTCCTGCTATAACCTATAACTGGCACTGCAGTAGTGCTCCCCAGTCTCCCCCACAATTATAAGCTGTGTGAGCTGAGCAGTCAGACAGATATATAATATATATATAGATGATGCAGCACACTGGCCTGAGCCTGAGCAGTGCACACAGATATGGTATGTGACTGACTGAGTCACTGTGTGTATCGCTTTTTTCAGGCAGAGAACGGATATATTAAATAAACTGCACTGTGTGTCTGGTGGTCACTCACTATATAATATATTATGTACTCCTGGCTCCTGCTATAACCTATAACTGGCACTGCAGTAGTGCTCCCCAGTCTCCCCCACAATTATAAGCTGTGTGAGCTGAGCAGTCAGACAGATATATATAATATTATATATAGATAATAGATGATGCAGCACACTGGCCTGAGCCTGAGCAGTGCACACAGATATGGTATGTGACTGAGTCACTGTGTGCTGTGTATCGCTTTTTTCAGGCAGAGAACGGATTATAAATAAAAGTGGTGGTCACTGGTCACTATCAGCAAAACTCTGCACTGTACACTACTGAGTACTCCTAATGCTCCCCAAAATTAGTAAATCAAGTGTCTCTCTAATCTATTCTAATTCTAAACGGAGAGGACGCCAGCCACGTCCTCTCCCTATCAATCTCAATGCACGTGTGAAAATGGCGGCGACGCGGGCTCCTTATATAGAATCCGAGTCTCGCGATAGAATCCGAGCCTCGCGAGAATCCGACAGCGTCATGATGACGTTCGGGCGCGCTCGGGTTAACCGAGCAAGGCGGGAAGATCCGAGTCGCTCGGACCCGTGAAAAAAAACATGAAGTTCTGGCGGGTTCGGATTCAGAGAAACCGAACCCGCTCATCTCTACTATTAATGCTGGCAGCAAGTACAATAACAAAAAAAAAAAGCCTGAAAATGACAGGGGGGGCACATGCCTTGGTGCCCCCCCCCTGAATCCGCCAATGCGCACTTGGGATGGGCGCCCAGCATCCACTACGGACTACGAGAAATAGAATTACCGGTGAGTAAATTCTTATTTTCTCTGACGTCCTAGTGGATGCTGGGGACTCCGTCAGGACCATGGGGATTATACCAAAGCTCCCAAACGGGCGGGAGAGTGCGGATGACTCTGCAGCACCGAATGAGAGAACTCCAGGTCCTCCTTAGCCAGGGTATCAAATTTGTAGAATTTTACAAACGTGTTCTCCCCTGACCACGTAGCTGCTCGGCAGAGTTGTAATGCCGAGACCCCTCGGGCAGCCGCCCAAGATGAGCCCACCTTCCTTGTGGAGTGGGCATTGACAGATTTAGGCTGTGGCAGGCCTGCCACAGAATGTGCCAGTTGAATTGTGCTACAAATCCAACGAGCAATCGTCTGCTTAGAAGCAGGAGCACCCAGCTTGTTGGGTGCATACAGTATAAACAGCGAGTCAGATTTTCTGACTCCAGCCGTCCTTGAAATATATATTTTCAATGCTCTGACAACGTCCAGCAACTTGGAATCCTCCAAATCGCTAGTAGCCACATGCACCACAATAGGCTGGTTCAGGTGAAACGCTGATACCACCTTAGGCAGAAAATGAGGACGCGTCCTCAATTCTGCCCTGTCCGAATGGAAAATCAGATATGGGCTTTTATACGATAAAGCCGCCAATTCCGACACTCTCCTGGCTGAAGCCAGGGCCAGTAGCATGGTTACTTTCCATGTAAGATATTTCAAATCTACCGATTTGAGTGGCTCAAACCAATGGGATTTGAGAAAATCCAAAACTACATTGAGATCCCACGGTGCCACTGGGGGCACAACCGGGGGCTGTATATGTAGTACTCCTTTTACAAAAGTCTGGACTTCAGGAACTGAAGCCAATTCTTTCTGGAAGAAAATCGACAGGGCCGAAATTTGAACCTTAATGGACCCTAATTTGAGGCCCATAGATAATCCTGTTTGCAGGAAATGTAGGAATCGACCCAGTTGAAATTCCTCTGTCGGGGCCTTCCTGGCCACACACCATGCAACATATTTTCTCCAAATGCGGTGATAATGTTGTGCAGTCACCTCCTTCCTGGCTTTGACCAGGGTAGGGATGACCTCCTCCGGAATGCCTTTTTCCCTTAGGATCCGGCGTTCAACCGCCATGCCGTCAAACGCAGCCGCGGTAAGTCTTGGAATAGACACGGTCCCTGCTGAAGCAGATCCCTTCTTAGAGGTAGAGGCCACGGATCTTCCGTGAGCATCTCCTGAAGTTCCGGGTAGCAAGTCCTTCTTGGCCAGTCCGGAGCCACTAGTATCGTTCTTACTCCCCTTTGCCGTATAATTCTCAGTACCTTGGGTATGAGAGGCAGAGGAGGAAACACATACACTGACTGGTACACCCATGGTGTTACCAGAGCGTCCACAGCTATTGCCTGAGGGTCTCTTGACCTGGCGCAATACCTGTCCAGTTTTTTGTTGAGGCGGGACGCCATCATGTCCACCATTGGTCTTTCCCAATGGACTACAATCATGTGGAAGACTTCTGGATGAAGTTCCCACTCTCCCGGGTGAAGATCGTGTCTGCTGAGGAAGTCTGCTTCCCAGTTGTCCACTCCCGGGATGAACACTGCTGACAGTGCTATCACATGATTTTCCGCCCAGCGAAGAATCCTTGCAGCCTCTGCCATTGCCCTCCTGCTTCTTGTGCCGCCCTGTCTGTTTACGTGGGCGACTGCCGTGATGTTGTCCGACTGGATCAACACCGGCTGACCCTGAAGCAGAGGGTTTGCCAGGCTTAGAGCATTGTAGATTGCTCTTAGTTCCAGTATATTTATGGGAAGAGACGTTTCCAGGCTTGACCACACGCCCTGGAAGTTTCTTCCTTGTGTGACCGCTCCCCAGCCTCTCAGGCTGGCATCCGTGGTCACTAGGACCCTGTTCTGTATGCCGAATCTGCGGCCCTCTAACAGATGAGCACTCTGCAACCACCATAGCAGAGAGACCCTTTTTTTTTTTCCAGGACTCTTGTGCATTGATGCACAGACACTGTCCCTGGTTTTAGGAGGTTCCTGACGAGTTCGGATAACTCCCTGGCTTTCTCCTCCGGGAGAAACACCTTTTTCTGAACAGTGTCCAGAATCATCCCTAGGAACAGCAGACGTGTCGTCGGGATCAGTTGGGATTTTGGAAAATTCAGAATCCACCCGTGCTGTTGGAGCACTACTTGAGTTAGTGCTACTCCGACCTCCAGCTGTTCTCTGGATCTTGCCTTTATCAGGAGATCGTCCAAGTAAGGGATAATTAATACGCCTTCTCTTCGAAGAAGGATCATCATTTCGGCCATTACCTTGGTAAAGACCCTGGGTGCCGTGGACAATCCAAACGGCAGCGTCTGAAACTGATAATGACAGTTTTGTACCACGAACCTGAGGTACCCTTGGTGTGAAGGGCAAATTGGGACATGAAGGTAAGCATCCTTGATGTCCAAGGACACCATAAAATCCCCTTCTTCCAGATTCGCTATCACTGCTCTGAGTGACTCCATCTTGAACTTGAATTTTTGTATGTACAGGTTCAGAGATTTCAGATTTAGAATAGGTCTTACCGAGCCGTCTGGCTTCGGTACCACAAATAGCGTGGAGTAATACCCCTTTCCCTGTTGTAGAAGGGGTACCTTGATTATCACCTGCTGGGAATACAGCTTGTGAATGGCTTCCAATACCGTCGCCCTGTCTGAGGGAGACGTTGGCAAAGCAGATTTTAGGAACCGGCGAGGGGGAGACTTCTCGAATTCCAACCTGTAACCCTGAGATACTACCTGCAGGATCCAGGGGTCCACCTGCGAGTGAGCCCACTGTGCGCTGAAATTCTTGAGGCGACCCCCCACCGCCCCTGAGTCCGCTTGTAAGGTCCCAGCGTCATGCTGAGGCCTTTGCAGAAGCCGGGGAGGACTTCTGCTCCTGGGAAGGGGCTGCTTGCTGCAGTCTCAAACCCTTTCCTTTGCCTCGGGGCAAATATGAATGTCCTTTTGCTCGCTTGTTCTTATAGGAACGAAAGGACTGCGGCTGAAAAGACTGCGTCTTTTTCTGCTGGGAGGGGACCTGAGGTAAAAAGGTGGACTTCCCGGCTGTTGCCGTGGCTACCAAATCCGATAGACCGACCCCAAATAATTCCTCCCCTTTATACGGCAATACTTCCATATGCCGTTTGGAATCCGCATCGCCTGACCACTGTCGTGTCCATAGACTTCTTCTGGCAGATATGGACATCGCACTTACTCTTGATGCCAGAGTGCAGATATCCCTCTGTGCATCTCGCATATAAAGGAATGCATCCTTTAATTGCTCTATAGTCAATAAAATACTGTCCCTATCCAGGGTATCAATATTTTCAGTCAGGGAATCCGACCAAGCCACCCCAGCACTGCACAACCAGGCTGAGGCGATTGCTGGTCGCAGTATAACACCAGTATGTGTGTATATACTTTTTAGAGTATTTTCCAGCCTCCTATCAGCTGGATCCTTGAGGGCGGCCGTATCAGGAGACGGTAACGCCACTTGTTTGGATAAACGTGTGAGCGCCTTGTCCACCCTAGGGGGTGTTTCCCAGCGCGCCCTAACCTCTGGCGGGAAAGGGTATAACGCCAATAACTTCTTTGAAATTAGCAGTTTTTTATCAGGGGTAACCCACGCTTCATCACACACGTCATTCAATTCCTCTGATTCAGGAAAAACTACAGGTAGTTTTTTCAGACCCCACATAATACCCCTTTTTGTGGTACTTGCAGTATCAGAGATATGCAAAGCCTCCTTCATTGCCGTGATCATATAACGTGTGGCCCTACTGGAAAATACGTTTGTTTCTTCACCGTCGACACTAGATTCGGTGTCCGTGTCTGGGTCTGTGTCGACCGACTGAGGCAAAGGGCGTTTTACAGCCCCTGACGGTGTTTGAGACGCCTGTACAGGTACTAACTGGTTTGCCGGTCGTCTCATGTCGTCAACCGACTTTTGCAGCGTGCTGACATTATCACGTAATTCCATAAACAAAGCCATCCATTCCGGTGTGGACTCCCTAGGGGGTGACATCACCATTACCGGCAATTGCTCCGCCTCCACACCAACATCGTCCTCATACATGTCGACACACACGTACCGACACACAGCAGACACACAGGGAATGCTCTGATAGAAGACAGGACCCCACTAGCCCTTTGGGGAGACAGAGGGAGAGTTTGCCAGCACACACCAAAGCGCTATAATTATATAGGAACAACCTTATATAAGTGTTGTTTCCTTATAGCTGCTTAAATATATATAATATCGCCAAAAAATGCCCCCCCTCTCTGTTTTTTACCCTGTTTCTGTAGTGCAGTGCAGGGGAGAGCCTGGGAGCCTTCCTAGCAGCGGAGCTGTGTAGGAAAATGGCGCTGTGTGCTGAGGAGATAGGCCCCGCCCCCTATTCCGGCGGGCTCTTCTCCCGGTTTATCTGAGACCTGGCAGGGGTGAAATACATCCATATAGCCTCATGGACTATATGTGATGTATTCTTTTTAGCCAGAAAGGTATTAACATTGCTGCCCAGGGCGCCCCCCCCCAGCGCCCTGCACCCTCAGTGACCGCCGGTGTGAAGTGTGCCTGAGCGCAATGGCGCACAGCTGCAGTGCTGTGCGCTACCTCATGAAGACTGAAAAGCCTTCAGCCGCCGGTTTTTGGACCTCTTCTTACTTCGGCATCTGCAAGGGGGTCGGCGGCGCGGCTCCGGTGACCCATCCAGGCTGTACCTGTGATCGTCCCTCTGGAGCTAGTGTCCAGTAGCCTAAGAAGCAAATCCATCCTGCACGCAGGTGAGTTCACTTCTTCTCCCCTAGGTCCCTCGTTGCAGTGAGCCTGTTGCCAGCAGGACTCACTGAAAATAATAAAACTATCAAAACTTTTACTCTAAGCAGCTCTTTATGAGAGCCACCTAGATTGCACCCTGCTCGGACGGGCACAAAAACCTAACTGAGGCTTGGAGGAGGGTCATAGGGGGAGGAGCCAGTACACACCACCTAGTGGTCAAACTTTTAAATTTTGTGCCCTGTCTCCTGCGGAGCCGCTATTCCCCATGGTCCTGACGGAGTCCCCAGCATCCACTAGGACGTCAGAGAAACAATGTTTAAGCCCTTTTGGGAAAAGTGAAGGCCACACCAGTCCCGCAGATGGTGTGTCCCTAACCAGCTTACCCTATGATAGCAGTGGTATTCCTGAGCCTGATGTTGCTGGCTGGTTGCTGCTTGTTACACACTTCCACCAAGTACGGTGGAGTGCAGGATGATGACATCACGGGAGGGTGCCACGATAATCACAGGTGGCTAAGTTCGGTGCAGATATAATGCTGCTGGTATCACTATAGTGTCCGTCCACTATAGCGTATTCATTTCTGTAAATATCTAGAACACATAATTGTTCTTTACAAATTCAAAACCCTACTTCCAGTGTTAATGTTGACAAGAATTAAAAATGTAATTTTAGTCTTAGTAGTTTTTACTTTGTTTTAGTTAGAATTTAGTCAGTGGATCTCAGTTTTCATTTGAGTCTAATTTAGTCTGATTTTAATTTGAAATAAACTGTCATTGATGAATATTTGTAATCAAAATTTTCGTCAACAAAATTAACATTGCGTGCTTTGTTCACTTTCTTATCCAAAGTTTGAGCTTATACTGTAGCTTAAGATCATACATCCAGTAGCGGATTTACCACTATGCGACCAAAGCGGTCGGTTAGGGCCCGGCGGGTCCCAGGGGGCCCAGGCTGCTGATAGAGCTGTTTAATTATATGCATTGAAGAAGTGGAATCTCTTGTGAGTCGTGCACTATCGGGAGGTCACTGCAACACGGTGCCAGTGTGTGTTGGACCGCACACATAGAGATTAGGAATCATAGGCGTGCGCAGCACATTTTATTAGGGGGTGCACCGTCGGAGGGGTGTGTCTAACACAATATAAATATCCACCCTTGTACCAATCCTAATAAAGCAGATACATTGTCAGATGTTGTGCTGTGCACCAAACAAACACCCCTGATGGCACTCGCTGCAATTACACTGCTCCTCCTCAGCCTGGTCTGGCCACCCCTCTCTTTCCCCTGCAAGCTGCAGCAGCTTACTTACAAGTCAGTTACTCACTGACACTGACAGTCGCAGACTAGTACTGCTGCTGCTGCTGGAAAAACGAGTGACGTGTCAATGCTGCTACCGACCGTCTGCCAGTATTGAATTTGTCTTCCTAAGAGGAATGCTGGCTGCATGCTGCTTCTCATCAGTGGCTGGTGTTGGCATAGTACAGAAGGAGAGAGGTGGGCATGTGGCGGGTGGGCGTGCGAGCAGCATGACGTCATCACCTCAGATCACGCTGTTTTTGTACATGGAAGTGGAGCCGGGAGTTTGAAAGCCGGTGGCAGTGGCACCCTTGATTAACCCAGGCGTCTGGTCAGTAATGCAGTCCTGACGGGGTGCAGCGCAGAGAGGACAGTAATCAGCCTGCTTGGCGATCGCTGCATCAGGCATGTGAGATCGGGGTGCCAGACATTAGGGGGTGCCTGTGCGCACCAGGCACCCCCCCTGCGCACACCTATGCTAGGAATGCGGAGGGGCATCATCATCACTGTGCCCTGGATGGCTGATCACTGAGGAGGAGACAAAGCTGTGTCCGGTGTGAGTGCCGGGAGTAAAGTCAGTGATCACTCTCTGGTACACGGAGGATATGCTGTATACAGGGCGCAGTGTCCGGTAACCCTGTGTGTGCCGGGCTACTGCTGGTGTTCCACAGTCATATGCAGAGGGTAGCAGAGAGGAGGGGTGTCGAAGCACTGAGCACCTGCACCCCTGTGTGTGTATGCTAGCCTGGCACTATGTGCTGCTGCAGCTGCCATGTATGATGATGCACCTGATTCCTGTAATTTTAGTGACCAGTGCCCCCATCTCATTCCCCCCACCAGTGCCTACCCATACCCTGCAGTGCTGTGTGCCTGATTGTGTGCAGTACTAGGGGGCTCTTCAATGGGTGGAGGACACTGGAGTACTCAGCTCCTGTGGATGGGGGCCACTGCAGTGGGAAGGGGGCTCTGCACCTGCTGTGTGTGGCACAGGGGGGCTCTGAGGGTGCTCAGCACCTAGGTATTTGCTATGTGCGGCTGTGGGGAAAGGGGGTGGTGCTCTGCTCCTTGGGCTCTGCTGAATGTAGCTGGTGCCACTTGTAAACAGAATCCTAAGTATTGCAGGGGTGGGGAATGGGGGGAGGGAATTGTTTAGGGGAAGGCGAATGGTTGGGAGGTGTTGTCAGCGGCAGAAAGTCAGGGGTGGTCCAAATAAGTGTTTTGCACTGGACCCCATGAGGTCTAAATCTGCTTCTGCATACATCTCTTTCTCTACCACAGTTTCCTCCGTCCCCCTACTCCGTCCGGAATGAACAGTGCAGCGAGCCTGCGAGGAGACTCGATGCCGGGATTCCGGCAGATGAGAGTGACAGCCGGCATCCTGTCTGCTGGGATATCATATGTATTCCATTTTGAGAGCTTAGAATAATTAATGATAACAAGGATGGATTATTTTAGCCCCATTACGTTATAGTAACTGTTCCTAATGTTAAGATTAGAATATCGTCACCAAAAATATTTCTTCCTTTTTTGCTGGTCTCAATTACAGCCCAAATTTAATTTGAAAGTCAGCTCTCTGGCTGCAATACACATATATTTTCTCATAAGCCACGGGCCCCCAGCTACCACTGTTTGTCTGCAGGGACTATGGCCCTCATTCCGAGTTGTTCGCTCGCAAGCTGCTTTTAGCAGCATTGCACACGCTAAGCCGCCGCCTACTGGGAGTGAATCTTAGCTTATCAAAATTGCGATCGAAAGATTCGCAATATTGCGAAAAGACTTCTCTGTGCAGTTTCTGAGTAGCTCGAGACTTACTCTTCCAGTGCGATCAGTTCAGTGCTTGTCGTTCCTGGTTTGACGTCACAAACACACCCAGCATTCGGCCAGACACTCCTCCATTTCTCCAGCCACTCCCGCGTTTTTCCCAGAAACGGTAGCGTTTTTTCACACACTCCCATAAAACGGCCTGTTTCCGCCCAGAAACACCCACTTCCTGTCAATCACATTACGATCACCAGAACGAAGAAAAAACCTCGTAATGCCGTGAGTAAAATACCTAACTGCATAGCAAATTTACTTGGCGCAGTCACACTGCGGACATTGCGCATGCGCATTAGCGACTAATCGCTCCGTTGCGAGAAAAAAATAACGAGCGAACAACTCGGAATGACCCCCACGGTTATTTGGTTAGGAGCATATTCATTTTGCAGGCCATTACATTATTACAATTATTACATTGCCCACGAAATGTAAAATACTTTGATTTAAAATATAAAAATTCACAGATGTGTATATGAACTCTATCTGGCTATTTGTAAGATTTAAGTCATGTGGAAGATGAATCTCTGATGTTACAAAAAACTATTTAAAAGTATAATGACATATCTTTACATTATTGCAATAACCTATTGTCCATAGGTCAATTCCCTAACCACGACATACCTGACTGTGTACGTACTTAGATTACAAAATAATCCGATTATTGTACAGTACTTCAATATTCTGATCTATACATTTTTTACAGTATGTTGTTTGATTTTTAGATACTCAAATTAGGAAGTTTATCTTGAACACAATAAAAGTTAAATTTTTATAATATTAGTCAGCGGCATCAAAGGCTATGGACGCCAAAGGCGTGAAATCAGGGGATGGAGAAATGGTCTTGCGATCACTCCTAGGGCTTGCCCAGAACTCCAGGCGATACTGGGTTGCCCTCGGAGACTCTCTTGGCACTGCCGTCTCCTCCTCAGTGACAGAAGCCTGGCACAGCATTATAATATCACAGTGCAGCAAATTTCTCCTGGTCACTGAGGAGAAGCAGCAATTTTGGGGTCACTCTGTGGAAGGTAAGGGTGACCCCTGGGTGCGGCCCACATCCCCCTACTTTAGAAAGCCTCATAATGGAGCATTCTCTCTTTGCTCTCCATACATAACTTTTCAAATGTAAGCCCTCATTTAAAAGACAATTGTTCATGAATATCAATTCTGCTCTCTTTTTATTGGGGGAGATGTAGCAATCTGTGACATAATGCTTGACCGTGTTTCTGCCAGGCCCGCCATCTCACAACTGATGCTGGGACAGTATGGGGTAAAGTTACTAAGAAGGGAGTTCTGTTTAAGATGGGATGTTGGCCATTGCAACCAATCAGATTCCAAGTATTATCTTCTAGAAGGTGCTAGATAAATGAGAAGTAGAATCTGATTGGTTGCTATGGGCAACATCCCATCTTAAATAGAACTCCCATCTTAGTAAATTTGCCCCTATGACTGATATGAGGTACAGTCTAATGGAGGGAAAGCAGTGGTCTACCTGCTCTGTCCCGGTGGGAAATTAGAATATAATAGAGAGCATTACATGTGTGAAGTCTTGTTACCTTACTTTTTGAACCACCCTCTTATTTATGTGTATATTATTTCTTTTTTGTCACCACAAATGATTGGCTGCTATGGCTTATAATGTCATCCTGTCAGGTTCTAGTTGTGTATCTCCCCACCTATTGATTATATCACTGCCCCTCCATCTGTTTCTGCAACCAGAATTATATAATAGGAATAGGACACATAGCACTATCCATCTTGGGTCTCCCTTCTGCGCAGACAACAGTGAGTGTTTGGCTTGTGTATTACGTTTATAGATGCCAGGTGCAAAATAACAAAATTGATGAGGTTTTGGAGATCAGAAATCTGCTGCTCGGAATAAAGAGAAGGTGATTTGTTTTATCTCAGTGTCTTGACACACAGGCTTATTGTATTGTCGCTTCATCAGGAGTTGCAAAAAAGATTATCCTTCCACAGAAAAGGAATTACAGTACAGAGCTGTTTTCACTGCCCTTATTTATTGTTTCACCTATTTCTCATAGAGATCGGCTAGACAGCCTTGCAATTAATGGTGTTTAATGTGTAGTTAATGGGCCTCCATGAGTGTAATGGGCAGTCATAGTGGTAGACCTTAGTATCACCTTCTGACAGCTGAACAGTGAATCTCGTTTATTTATTATACCATGGCTTCAACTTTGTTATTACACTCTCCGTATATGTAATTCATACACTGTTCTAGGTCTTGGCTTGTAAAATATTTATCCTCATTTTTCAGCGGTCACCATAATGCATTTAATACAGACTTTTCCAACCTTGGTCCTCAAGGCACACTTTACACTCCAGGTTTTAGTGATGTCCAGGCTTGAGCACAGGTGACTTAATTAATACCTCAGTTATTTTGAGTTAACAATCTGTGCTGAAGCCTGGATATCACTAAAACCTGCACTTTTAGGATGGGGTGTAATGGGAACCAAGTTTTGATCTGAGTTTGTAAAATGCCTGATTTTGCCACAAAAGTCAGACATTTTGCAAATGTATTTATTTATTTATTTATTACCAGTTATTTATACAACGCACTCATATTCTGCAGCGCTTTACAGAGAATATTTGGCCATTCACATCAGTGCCTACCCCAGTGGAACTTATACCTATAGGGGGTCATTCCGAGTTGTTCGCTCGTTCTTTTTCATCGCATCGCAGCGATTTTCCGCAAATTGCGCATGCGCAATGTTCGCACTGCGACTGCGCCAAGTAAATTTGCTAAGAAGTTTGGTATTTTACTCACGGCATTACGAGGTTTTTTCTTCGTTCTGCTGATCGTAGTGTGATTGACAGGAAGTGGGTGTTTCTGGGCGGAAACTGGCCGTTTTATGGGAGTGTGAACAAACGCTGCCGTTTCTGGGAAAAACGGGAGAGTGGCTGAAGAAACGGGGGAGTGTCTGGGCGAACGCTGGGTGTGTTTGTGACGTCAAACCAGGAACGACAAGCACTGAACTGATCGCACTGGAAGAGTAAGTCTCGAGCTACTCAGAAACTGCACATAAAAATCTTTTCGCAATATTGCGAATACTTCGTTCGCAATTTTGCTAAGCTAAGATTCACTCCCAGTAGGCGGCGGCTTAGCGTGTGCAATGCTGCTAAAAGCAGCTTGCGAGCGAACAACTCGGAATGAGGGCCATAGTCCCTGCAGACAAACAGTGGTAGCTGCTCAATCATTCCTGGAGATAATTATATCAGGTGTTAGAAAAGGGGAGGGGTCATAACTAATAGCAGACAGAGATGGGGGTGCTTTCCCCCCCTCCCCCCGTATCCCCCAGCACACCGACTATTACCTGTAACAATACTTGAATCTATCTGGTAATAGAAATTCAAAGATATTGGTTACATGCGTTTGCAAAGACATGGTTAGCTGCTGAGCCGAGTCAAGGCTTCTCTGATATCCGCAGTCCTAACACTACATAATAGCAGTGCCCACATAGGGCCTTGTGATTTGTCTACAGTTAGGCCTCATGATAAAGGGTCATACAAAACCGCATCCAGACTGAGGGCTATATTCTCTACCACATGTACATGCACACACATTCACGCTAGGGTTCATTTTTTGTTGGGATCCAAATTATCCTATCAGTATATTTTTGGGATTGTGGGAGGAAACCGAAAACCCACGTAAGTATGGGGAGAATATACAAAGTTCACATAGTTAGGGCCATGGTGGGAATCGAACCCATGACCTCAGCGCTATGAGGCAGTAATGCTAAACACTATACCATCCATAATAATGTCTTCTAGTCTGAACAAGAGCGCCCGGTAAAAAATCGTATCCAGATGTTTTCCCCATGTTAAACATACAAATCAGCAGATGTAATGGAGTCCAAGTTTGGAAATCTCATACAAAACAGCTCTCCAAAGTTGGACCTAAATGGAACTGTTTTTTCGGGTGAGTTGTGTTCGACAATGTTGAAAATCAATTATAAGTGCACAATTACAGCACATTGATAACAAATAAACATTTTTTAAATAATTTTTAACCTTGAAAAAAAGCAGGTTTTGCTGCCTATATTCTAAGTGTAATTATGGCTGTATCTGCATATGAAATGTTATGCTGCAGTGTTTTCCAGCCAAACAGTGTAACATAATTTGTATGCCAATAAAGACTATTACACACAGAATATAGCCATGCTGTGTAAGCTGCGTATGCGTCCTGGAGTACTAGGGTTTATTTAGTGTGTGTTGCTTTAGTCATGGGACTTGTGGGTGACAAAGGATGACTTTCTATCACTGTGTAACTGTTAAAGTAACAAACATTTTCCGGATTGGTCTGAAAAAGTCGGATGCTTCCTATTCTTAAAATACCATGAGAAGTTGGATCCAATTTGCATTGGAAGTGTAAACGATGCATGCCATTACATTAGCCAAGTTCCAGGAAAAAGTCGCACATTATAATATCTGAGTTTGTAAATTTTTTACTGGACGCTAAACTCAGCTCCCATTACATCCTGGCCCTAGTGTGCCTTGAGGACTGAGGTTGAAAATGCCTGATCTAATATATATATATATATATATATATAGTGACAACTTAGGGTAATTAGCTTGGTAGAGGGGTGGGTTTGTGTAGTGTCTAGGTGTTCAGACAGGATCCAACACAACTTTTCAGGTAAATAAACACAACGGTGTTTTACTTCCAGCATTATATCAGGAAAGAACACAAGTGAACAGAAAAAAACAAATGCCTAGATCTCATTCAGGGCACTTGCTCACTTCTTCGCCCCTGTCTATCCTTGGGCATCCATCCTGCAAATATAAAGTTCAAAAATGTCTCTCAGTCTTTTCAGAGTTAATGGCCTGGCCTGGCTCGCCCTTTGGCTTTCCCCACAAAGTCTCAGTCCTGTTTCTGACAGGTAGAATCCTGGCTTCCTGGCCTGTTTGACTTTGGCTGCACTCCTGCTCACAAGTACAACTTCACAATCTGGCCTGCTTCCTTGCAGATAACTCAATCCTAGAGCTTGATGGTCTCCCCTGTCTCCTCCAGGGTTAGACAAAGGCCTCCTGACCTTCAGCAACTCCCCCGCAAACTGAGCTCTGACTGGCTTCCACACTGACTCTTTTCTCTGCAGCATCTTCCACACTGACCTTCCACGTCAGCCCTTAGTTGTGATCACACATGGCTTTTCTGCACTGAATCCCTCCTGCCACACCTTCAACACATGGCATATATATATATATCTAATATAACTCCGGTATATGCTGTACCTAGAAAAAGTATCAAAAAGGACAGCTCTACTGATAAAAGCTATCCTTTGCAATCACTGACCTCTGGGTTTAGGACCCGGGAGTCCTTCTGTGCATGCACAGAAAACATTGCCACTGCAGGGGGTTCTGGGAGGGATCCCTCTCAGAGAGAAATGCATAAAGAAGTCCACAAGCTTCTATTGGGTAATACCATCTACAGTAAATATGTCATTACTCACTGGGACTGAGCTCCGTAATGTATCGCATTCCGGCGCTTGGTACATATGGGAATGCGGCCAAAACTCCGAAAATTTAATTTTCTGAGTTTAGGCCGCATTTCTGGCCTTATACAGCCTGGCCCTATATCAACATAGGCATTTTAAGAGAGGTCTCCATGTAGCTCCCCCTCCAAGTCGACACGTGTGCCGAGTAGGCTCTGGTGCCATTTTCCTGGTGATTTCTCTGCTGTTCATTCACACAGGGAAAATGGCACCAGCAAGTATTTACTCTACTTATTTCTAAAGCATAGGCTGAAAGGTAAGTATAGTCTATGGTGAGGGACCCCCTTGACTAACTGGCCATGTGCACCACACGCCCTGCATCCATTAAAGATTTGCCACTGAAAATTAGGCATTACATGATAAAATAAAATAATAATAAAAATAATAATAATTAGAAATGAGCAGCTCAGATTTTATAAAATCCGAGCCGCCCCGAACTTTCGGGATCCGAGTCTTCCTACCAGGCTCGGATTCCAAACTGAGGCAAAACGTCATCCTTTCAGAATCGGATTCTCATAGGTTTTGTATTTGATATAAGGAGGCGGTGTACATCTCAGAGTGGCTGCGCAGTATCGATCTCAAAGTGGCTGTGTGGTGTCCATCGCAGAGTGGCTGTGCGATTTTCACTTCAGAGTGGCTGTGCGATGTCCATTTAAGTGGCTGTGTGGTGTCCATCTCAGTGTTACTACACTGACTATGCAGGCCCCATCCACTGAGTTCACATAAGCAGTGGGTTAAAGAAAGTTAAAAAGTCAAAAACATTAAATACATTTACAAAAGTTAAAAAAAGTAGAAATTGTTAGTACTGTTCTGTGCACTGCACCCCAGTACACTGCTACCCAGTAAGCTCTGTACCCCAGTGTGTATGCAGAAAAGTGGTCTGACTCCACACAGTGTGAGCTGAGCTACCAGTGAAAAAAAAGTTAAAATATATTGTCTAATTTGTTTGTACTGTTCTGTGCACTGCATAGGTGCAGGTACTTATCCATCATGTAATACCATAAGGAAGGCGTCTGATTGGCTCCAAATTTATTCTGCATCAGGACAACGACCCCAAACACAGCCAATTACACAGCCAATGTAATTAAGAACTATATTCAGCATAAATAAGAACAAGGAGTCCTGGAAGTGATGATACGGCCCCCACAGAGCCCTGATCTCAATATCATTGAAACTGTCTTTGATTACATAAAGAGACAGAAGGATTTGAGCAAGCCTACATCCACAGAAGATCTGTGGTTAGTTTTCCAAGATGTTTGGAACAACCTCCCTGCTGAGTTCCTTCAAAAGCTGTGTGCAAGTATACCAAGAAGAATGCCGTTTTGAAGGCAAAGGGTGGTCACACCAAATATTGATTTGATTTATATTTCTCCTCTGCTCAATTAAAAAATAAACTGTTAGCACTTCTATTTTATTTTTGAAAGCATTCTTACTTTGCTTCATTTTTACCACACGTGCCTAAAACTAAAAGTTTTGCACATTACTATATATGACTCTCTCTCTCTCTCTCTCACGCTATTTACTCTCCCTCCAGGGGTGTTGAGTCTCTCTCTCTCTCTCTCTCTCTCTCTCTCTCTATATATATATATATATATATATATATAGCAAATACCACTGACTCTTCACAAAATCTCTAGAACCATAAAGACTAGGAACTTGACATTTGGACAGTAGCTTGCTTTTGTGATGTACTGTAGGCACGCACTAGGAAGAGACTTTTCAAAACTTCACCCATAATCGGGTTAAAACTTAAAAGGTGTGAGATGATTATTGGGAATTCCTCCCTCACAGAGGAGAGTGAAGACAACCCACCCAGCTAGATAAAAAATGCCTGGTGCTGGCAATACCAAGTCACGGAGGGGGTAGGACACAATGCTCTGTTCGTGGACTTCCTTGCCAGTGGCAATTGAACAGTAGTCCATTATTCAAATAGGGGAGCCACACCAACTGCTACCCCTAAACACTGTTAAACATCACTGGGAGTGGCTCCCCCATTTGAATAATGGACTGCTCTGTGACTGACACTGGCAGGGAAGTTCAGCCCAATGGTTCAGGAGATTCTGTGATTAGTCAATGGTATTTGCCTTTTAAGTACTTAACCAACCTATTTCCAGTCAGGAGAGGCTAGTGTCACTTGAACTAAACATTAGAGGTTAACCTGTCACTTGAACTAAACATTATCGAACCTCTCAGAGAGCAATAGGAGGAAATGAGAGATCGATAGTTTGACTCTTAAATGCATTAAAGGAAAGCTTGATCGTTAATATCGTCTTGATTGGAATAGAGTCAGCGTATCCCTTACATATTTAACATAAAGCGGGCGGAGTACTGAGCAAAGCAGCATCAGAGGTGGGACCGGGCAGAGAAGGAGGCGGTTTATTCTCCTCAGCGCCAGTCTTTTGACAGCATCAAACCGGAGATGTGGCTTGACAAAGGTTGGCATTATACAGGTTGAGTATCCCATATCCAAATATTCCGAAATACGGAATATTCCGAAATACGGACTTTTTTGAGTGAGAGTGAGATAGTGAAACCTTTGTTTTTTGATGGCTCAATGTACACAAACTTTGTTTAATACACAGAGTTATTAAAAATATTGTATTAAATGACCTTCAGGCTGTGTGTATAAGGTGTATATGAAACATAAATGAATTGTGTGAATGTAGACACACTTTGTTTAATGCACAAAGTTATAAAAAATATTGGGTAAAATCACCTTCAGGCTGCGTGTATAAGGTGTATATGAGACATAAATGCATTCTGTGCTTAGATTTAGGTCCCATCGCCATGATATCTCATTATGGTATGCAATTATTCCAAAATACAGAAAAATCCGACATCCAAAATACCTCTGGTCCCAAGCATTTTGGATAAGGGATACTCAACCTGTACTTGAAATTCTGTAACGAAACATGGGTATTCAGCTAGTATACTGTATATATACACACACACACACACACACACACACACACACACACACACACACACACACATATATTATCAGTCACAAGTCCGGCACACAATGCTTAAAAAATGACCCCACATTAATCATTTGTATATGGAACGGAGGTGCGGCACTCCAAGCTTTTGGAAAAAATACAGCTCTCAACGGCAGGTTCACAGTCAATGTTTCAATGCTTTTATTAAAGCATTTTCATCAGGACACCATAACAATCAAAATGTGCTTACCTTATATAAGTAGCACCCAGTGTGAGACGCCGGTGTCCGGCGTGGGACCGCCCAACCGGCCGGCGCCTGCGGTGCAATGCCGATGATGTCATCGCCGTGCATGCAAGCAGCAGCAGCGTCACCGAACAGTAGTCATAGAGATAATATGCAATCAAAACTACAAATAATCAAAACACCAATAAGTACAAATATATAAACAACAGACATGATTAGAAATATATATGCTCTGATACCCTATGATACATAATAACAAGAAAAATCTGTATTTTAGAAGAGACACTAAGTTCGAATGGATGCTATAGTCATACATACCCTCTGTCAAAGTGAGCATGAATGCATAGTATGTTATAAATGCACGGCATACAGATGGAGACACGCTCATCTTGGCTTCTCTGCTGCACCTAGGCACACCAAGGTTTTTTAGCATAAGACCTTCATCTGTTGTTCTCAGCTGCAATACAATATAGAGAGAAGAATACATCAAGGGATTAAGTCATTACAGCATTGGATTAAGTCCGGCTGCCCTGGCTCAGTTAATCCTATTAAAGGCCAAGATAAAGATGGCTCCATCTGTATATACATATGTACTGGTACAAGTCAGGTATATCAAACATATGAATAAAGAAGAAAGACAAGCCCTAATTATGAGCAGCATCACATTTATACTAGCGAGAAGCAAATATAACACTATAAATTCATCCAGGACAAATTTCATATAGATCAAAGGTATTAAGATACTAACAAGCTAATACTTGAATGTTTATTCAAGCCCCTAGGTGACATAGTACCCAGGCGGTGAATCCATCTTGCCTTGCATTGCAAAAGTCTACGTGCTCTATTTCCACCTCTAATAGATAGGTGAATATGGTCTATCATCCTGTATTTCAACGTTGACAGAGCATGTCGGACATTGACAAAATGTCTGGCTACAGGTTGTTCCTCACTACTGGAAGCCTCAGTTGTAGGGGCTGAGGTATACTTAAATGTGAGAGTCCAGATAGGACTCCTGGACATGCGTGAACCTGCAGTACCTAAAGCCCGAAGGCGTGACCACGACAACAGAGGATATGTTCAACAAGTTTATTAAATGAACTCAGCTCACAAATGATAGCGACAGTTAGCAGTATGGTAACAGGATGACAAGTCACAGCTCTCAGAGATGCACATACTGTAGGAAGTCTCTAGGTGTGGTACAATAGAACAGTCTTAAAGGACCTGGAGATGGTGAGTCCTTTACCACACCAATGCACTGAAGGGCTGTGTTAATAATGCTGGAATGCAAACTGTAGCTTGAGAGCGAGGAGTTATGTAGGTGATGCTTAGAAGCATATACTGGTGATGCTTGTGAGCGCAGATACAGGAGATGCTTGAGAGCATATACAGGAGATGCTTGAAATCATATACAGGAGATGCTTGTGAGCGCAGATACAGGAGATGCTTGTAAGCATATACAGGAGATGCTTAAGAGCATATACAGGAGATGCTTGAGAGCGCAGATACAGGAGATGCTTGTGAGCATATACAGGAGATGCTTAAGAGCATATACAGGAGATGCTTGAAAGCATATACAGGAGATGCTTGAAAGCATATACAGGAGATGCTTGTGAGCGCAGATACAGGAGATGCTTGAGAGCATATACAGGAGATGCTTGAGAGCGCAGATACAGGAGATGCTTGTGAGCATATACAGGAGATGCTTGAGAGCATATACAGGAGATGCTTGAGAGCGCAGATACAGGAGATGCTTGTGAGCATATACAGGAGATGCTTGAGAGCATATACAGGAGATGCTTGTGAGCGCAGATACAGGAGATGCTTGTGAGCATATACAGGAGATGCTTGAGAGCGCAGATACAAGAGATGCTTGTGAGCGCAGATACAGGAGATGCTTGTGAGCATATACAGGAGATGCTTGTGAGCGCAGATACAGGAGATGCTTGAGAGCATATACAGGAGATGCATGTGAGCGCAGATACAGGAGATGCTTGTGAGCATATACAGGAGATGCTTGAGAGCGCAGATACAGGAGATGCTTGTGAGCATATACAGGAGATGCTTGAGAGCGCAGATACAAGAGATGCTTGTGAGCGCAGATACAGGAGATGCTTGAGAGCATATACAGGAGATGCTTGAGAGCATATACAGGAGATGCTTGTGAGCGCAGATACAGGAGATGCTTGAGAGCGCAGATACAAGAGATGCTTGTGAGCGCAGATACAGGAGATGCTTGTGAGCATATACAGGAGATGCTTGAGAGCGCAGATACAGGAGATGCTTGTGAGCGCAGATACAGGAGATGCTTGTGAGCATATACAGGAGATGCTTGAGAGCATATACAGGAGATGCTTGAGAGCATAGATACAGGAGATGCTTGAGAGCAGATACAGGAGATGCTTGAGAGCATATACAGGAGATGCTTGAGAGCATAGATACAGGAGATGCTTGAGAGTGCAGATTACCGGAATACAGGAACAGGGCACCGCTGGAAGCTGGAATGCTGGAAGCCGGTGTTATAGTAATCTGCCAGACGCAGGGTGCAATGATGAGACACTGCAGAGTCAGGCTGCACCATGGAGAGTGGAACTGGTGCAAGTCCCTAGTGGAGTTTGCAGGCAGGAACAACTACAATAGGAAGATTCTGGTTTCACTAGGATGACAACTGAAGCACTGACAACTTTCCAGCCTAGGAACAGGATATTTAGACCAGCTGGGAAACAGGGATTGGCTGGCTGATTAAGCAGAGTCTAGAGTGCAGCTGCTGGATAATTAGGCAGAAACTAGAGTGCAGCTGATAGGCTGAAAAGTAACATGTGATGAAAACAAACATGGCTGCGCCCATGTTTGAACTTGGAGGGAAAGACTGTTTGTAACTTGCATGTGGGTTTTAACCATGAAGCTGCCAGAATCACAGTAAAGAGATTTGAGACAATGAGATGCAGCGTGCTGCACACAGACAGTGCAGATGGAATCCAGGCTTGGAACACTGGGACAGTCTCAGGAGGCATTTGGAAGTTAAATACTGATAAGGAATTACCTGGATCGTGACAGCACCCCCCTACCTTTAGGAGTGGCCCCAGGACACTTCTTAGGCTTGAGAGGAAATCTGGCATGGAAAGCCTGAAGCAACTGGATTGCTAGAAGTCCTCCCAATCTTCTTATTCAGAAGCCAGACTTTTGTCATCCGAACAAGTGGACCATTGACCATCATTGACTAAACTGGAATTCCCTTCATCTGAAAGGACTGAGGAATAACCTGTAGAAGGTTCCTTTCCTGGATTAGTAGTACGAGAAGATTGTGCTTTCGAAGCTAGCACTCCACTGAGGCTTAAATTCAATCTTGTTCTATAATGAGGACTTTTCATACAGAGACCTGTAGAGCTTTTTGGTAATTCTGGAACCTCTTCATGCGTGAAAGCATAACAGGAAAGAACAGGAACTCCCATAATGTAGCTTGAGTCATCAACAAATTCACCTTCGGAATCTGAGTCCAAGTCCAGAGTAATCATGGAAACATTTACATTAGTGGAGAGAAGTGCTACGCCAGACTGCACTTCACAGAATTTCGAACTACATGATGAACCAGAAGGAGAATCAAGGGAAACGCAACCAAGTCTTAAATCAGCAGACCGTTGTTCTTGAACTGGTTTTGCTGAATTTCTTTCCTTGGCAACTAGGAAGTCTTTGATACCCTGATCTTGGACAGGTAATGATGCTGAGGATGAGTTTGCAATGGACGGATTCGGACAGTCAGTTTTTTGGGGCAAATTCCCGTTGAATGGCTTTAATGAAAGCAGGGAGATCCGTCAGTATTGGATCATTGGAGTCAATAAGAGGAGTAGCCCACTCCAACGCTTTGCCCCTGAAAGCTTGAAGGAAATACTTTATAGCATTAGATGGAGTGATGTCATCAGATGATTCTGGCTCAATATCCGAAAGGTACTGACGTGTTAGAGCACGAAATTGGATTAAATCTCCCTCGAAGAGAACAGATGGAGAAACTTCAGATGAACACTTGGCAGTCTGATCAGTAGACAAAGACTTAGACTCTTGAATTAGATTGGTAGCTGGAGACCCTGGACTTGATGAGCGAATAGACATGGAGACAGACGGAGGTCTATTCTTGAGACTGGAAGATGAAAGTCCTTGATTGGGACAGGCTGACATAAGTTCTTTACTTGAACAAACAGAAGGATCTGGATTGAATCCTGATGAACTTGAACTGGCTGGACCCAGAGGAGACTGTACCGGACTTATGGACGAGACCAGATTGAGTCCAGACAAATTTGAACCAGCTGAGACCAGCGGAGACTTTGGACTGATGGATAGGACCAGATTAGATCCAAACGTGCTGGAATCGGCTGGAACCAAAGGAGGCTGATCCGGACAGATGGATGGGACCGGATTGGGTCTGGAAAAGCTTGAACCGGCTGGGACCGAAGGAGTCTTCAGATTGAGAGTTGAATCAGATGGAACTGAAGAAGTCTTTGAACTTACGGATGGAACCGGATTGGGTCCAGAGATATTGGAATCGGCTGGTACCGAAGGAGTCTTTGGACCTACGGATGGAACCGGATTGGGTCCAGAGATATTGGAATCGGCTGGAACCGAAGGAATCTTCAGACAGACGGATGGAACCGGATTGAGTCTGGAGACCGTTTAATCAGCTGAAACTGAAGGAGTCTTTGGACCTATGGATGGAACCGGATTGGGTCCAGAGATATTGGAATCGGCTGGAACCAAAGGAATCTTCAAACAGACGGATGGAACCGGATTGAGTCTGGAGACAGTTGAATCAGCTGGAACTGAAGGAGTCAGAACCCGGTTAGAACCGGAATGAGTGGTATCCAAGTGTTCAGTTAGACCATCCTGGACCTGGTCCATGCTGGATGCCAACAGGGTGGTGCTCTCTGAAGACGGCAAACAGGAGTTCATAACTGCATCTGTAGCACAAAAATTTCCATCTGGGAACTTGGCTCTGGATACTTCCCTTGGGGCTGAAACTTTGGTGACCCCTCCTGGGGTTGACGAATCAGACACCTCTCTCAGGGTTGTTATCTCCAGCACCCCTCCTGGGGTTGACAGATCAGAAACTCCTTTTTGAGAAGACTCATATGCCCCTACTAAAGCTTGAACATTGGATACCCCTCCTGAGGTTGCAGAAACGAATGCCCCTCCTTGGGCTGCAGAAACGAACGCCCCTTCTTGGGCTGCAGAATTTGACTTCCCTTTGGTGAAGAAAGTCTTATTTAATCTCCTTTGTTTCCCAAAATTGGAAATGGGGCTCCTGGTCACAGGACCCCAATTGTAGAATTGGGTTTCTCTTTGATCGACCTTCTTATTGTTCCTGACCGGATCAGAAGGAGCTGAAGATTCCACATAGGAAGGTTTGTAACTATGAATGCTGTGATGTGGAGATCTAACACACTTCCTTGGCTTATGGAGAGAACAGTCTTTAATAAAGTTATCAGGACCCCCACAATAGAAACAGAGTTGAAACTGCATGTGATGCTTGCATTCCTCTTCAGAAAGTCTAGACCGTGGCTTACTCCAGAACGTATCTTACTTGGTGCAAGGGGAAACGACTTGGACAGAGAGATTGGCAGCTGTCACATCTTTGTTCTCAGCAGACTGTGGGAAGGCTTTCGTGGAGATGGGAGCAGAGATATTAGGAGTATCACTGAGACACTTTGAAATGATCGGAACAATGCCAGAGAGAAGGTCTTCTAACTGTTCCAAGAGTTGATTGAGAATCCTTAAATATTCAAATTTACAAGTGACAGGGAACAGTGAGGACCGGGAATGATGAACTGAGGATCTCATCCCCTCAACAGGAATGTCTTTCACAAAAATGTCAGAGAGTTCTCTTGAATCAGATATCTGAAGAGGAGTATCAGGTGTCGGTAAATGGAGACGAGGAGCAGAAACGGGAATGGTGGGTGGGGATACCACCAAAGGTACAGCAGTTGGCACTCTGGACGCCCCTGAACCATGAAGGATTGTTTGGATTCTATCCAGCTAAGAGGAGAGGTCCTGGAGACAGCGAATCACATGGCCCTGTGCAGCCTCCTGATGTTCAAGGCGGGCTGCAAGCTCTTGCATCAGGCTAGTCGCTTGGACCTGGTCTCCGGCCGGATCCATTAGGTCAGTGCTTACTGCTCACTACTATAAGCCTCAGTTGTAGGGGCTGAGGTATACTTAAATGTGAAAGGCCAGATAGGACTCCTGGACATGCGTGAACCTGCAGTACCTAAAGCCCGAAGGTGTGGCCACGACAACAGAGGATATGTTCAACAAGTTTATTAAATGAACTCAGCTCACAAATGATAGCGACAGTTAGCAGTATGGTAACAGGATGACAAGTCACAGCTCTCAGAGATGCACATAGGAAGTCTCTAGGTGTGGTACAATAGAACAGTCTTAAAGGACCTGGAGATGGTGAGTCCTTTACCACACCAATGCACTGAAGGGCTGTTTTAATAATGCTGGAATGCAAACTGTAGCTTGAGAGCGAGGAGTTATGTAGGTGATGCTTAGAAGCATATACTGGTGATGCTTGTGAGCGCAGATACAGGAGATGCTTGAGAGCATATACAGGAGATGCTTGAAAGCATATACAGGAGATGCTTGTGAGCGCAGATACAGGAGATGCTTGTGAGCATATACAGGAGATGCTTGAGAGCATATACAGGAGATGCTTGAGAGCGCAGATACAGGAGATGCTTGTGAGCATATACAGGAGATGCTTGAGAGCATATACAGGAGATGCATGTGAGCGCAGATACAGGAGATGCTTGTGAGCATATACAGGAGATGCTTGAGAGCATATACAGGAGATGCTTGAGAGCATATACAGGAGATGCTTGAGAGCATAGATTCAGGAGATGCTTGAGAGCGCAGATTACCGGAATACAGGAACAGGGCACCGCTGGAAGCCGGTGTTAAGTCATCTGCCAGACGCAGGGTGCAATGATGAGACACTGCAGAGTCAGGCTGCACCATGGAGAGTGGAACTGGTGCAAGTCCCTAGTGGAGTTTGCAGGCAGGAATGACCACAATAGGAAGAGTCTGGTTTCACTAGGATGACAACTGAAGCACTGACAACTTTCCAGCCTAGGAACAGGATATTTAGACCAGCTGGGAAACAGGGATTGGCTGGATGATTAAGCAGAGTCTAGAGTGCAGCTGCTGGATAATTAAGCAGAAACTAGAGTGCAGCTGATAGGCTGAAAAGTAACATGTGATGAAAACAAACATGGCTGCGCCCATGTTTGAACTTGGAGGGAAAGACTGTTTGTAACTTGCATGTGAGTTTTAACCATGAAGCTGCCAGAATCACAGTAAAGAGATTTGAGACAATGAGATGCAGCGTGCTGCACACAGACAGTGCAGATGGAATCCAGGCTTGAACACTGGGACAGTCTCAGGAGGCATTTGGAAGGTAAATATTGATAAAGAATTACCTGGATCGTGACAGTACCCTTATGAATAACGGCTCTAATGGCCGACCTATGTGCCGTCATCTGTTCCTTAAATGTACATTTGGTTTTGCCAATATACGACAAACTGCAAGGACCCAGTTTTTGATAGATCACATAGCTGGAGTTGTATGTTAAGTTATGTCTGATAGAATATTTTTTTGCCTGATAAAGGGTGATAAAAACTATCACCGGGGATGAAGAATCTGCACGTAGTGCATGTACACCTAAAACAGCCAAGCTTGTGTGGAACAGATGAGCTTATCTCGGGACCGAGGCTTGACACATCTGCTGGTACAAGTATGTCTCTTAGGTTGCGTCTCGTTTGGTAGCAAGACATGATGGGTATTCCCAAATTGCAATTATGGATCCGATTGAACAATATGCCACAGTTTTTTAGAGGTTTTATTAATCTGTGGACTAGCATATGTAATTTTATTTACCCAAGGGATAAATGTAGTCTGTTTCTTAGTGTTTTGTTGAGTAATTAGCGTATCACGATCCAACGCTAACATTTGCTGTTTAACAGTATTAAGATGACTAAGACTATAACTTCAATACATTTTTGGACCATAATATCTATTTGTTGTTCAGCCATGGGCTCTCATTACTAGCCAATTGCAATTTATATTGATTCTTTATTACAGCCATGTAGTAAGTATCATAGTAAATATCTTCTGGACACTACGACATTACTGAGGAAACTTAACGACCTACCTGTACTTGATGGTGAAGTCTGGTTATGTAATTTGGATGTTTCAAGCCTCTATACTATAATACCGCAAAAAGCAGGCCTGGCAGCAGTAAGGAGATTCATAGATGGACATCCCTTATATACTGGTCCTCAACTGGAACTGCTATTGGAATTACTGTCACTAATTCTCACTAGGAATTTCTTTTTGTATGACAATTCTTTTTTCTTCAGCTTACCGGATGCGCAATGGGATCTAGCGTGGCTCCCGTGCTGGCGAATGTCTACATGTTTGAAGTTGAACAAGATATATTCTTTAATAAGCAATCTATAGCAGAAAGAATCATTTTCTACACTGGATATATAGATGACCTATTAATCTTTTGGAGAGGCCCAGTACAAGATTTTCTAACACATGTATGTAGTCATAACGCCAGTAATAGCCCTTTGAAATTTACTTGTAATGTGAGTCCTAGTGATGTCATTTTTGAAAGTTACCCGTAGGCATGAACACCACGTCCACAGACCGGGATCAGTTTCCTTGCATCAAACCACACCCATACGCATTTTGTCACCGGACTTCGTCAGTGGGCTTGCCTACGGGTAACAAGCTTTCAAAATCTGTTATACACGCGGTGGTTTAACCTCCACTTTTGGTACAGAATATACCTACTCTGTGTCATATGGAAATTTTAATAAAACTGTTAATATAGTCAGCAGATAAGCAGTTGCTGATTGTATGTTTTGCATTTAATTTATTTTGCCTTGAGCATTTTGGCACTTTAAATCTGTGAAGCAATACTAAGGGCAGAACAGGATGTGTGTGTTGTGTCCCGTTACCAAGTAGAGGCTAGACACAAAGGGGCAAAGGGCAAAGCAATTAGCCTGAGAAAATTGCAGGATTTGCTGGCACAGGAACAAGGGAAATATATATATATATATATATACACACACACACTCACATATATATATATATATATATATATATATATATATATTCTTTATTACATTAGGTAGTTGTAATAATAATAATAATAATAATAATCAGATCATGATTAAATGCTGACTCACACAAATCAGTGTAAAAAAAACATTTCTAGGGCATGTTCTATTTAGATCACTAATGATGTCACGTGCGTAATTTTAGTCAGTTTTTTTTTCCAGCCGTACAGAAAATAGAGTGTTAATCACTTTGAGATACTATACATCTGTGACTGTAAATGATCCATCCCTGAAACACAGTGTGATTCATAAACAGCCACAAAGCAATTTTGTAACTCTAGGAGGTCTATTGGTCTCAATAGCAACTTCAAAATATTTTGCCTTAAGTCTAAAATTAAATTCTCCTTTAATACCCTGAGCGGTCAAGCTAGGCATCCCATAGAAAAAGACAGAATCTTTTGGTATAGACGGCTCCCTGCCAAAGCCAGTGATTGATTGATTGAAAAAGGGAAACTGCAGTTGGTGGCATTACAGGATTTGTAAAGAAAACATTCCCATGAATAGACAAGGATATGTGTTTGTGAGCAATGCAGAAAGCTGTCCTTAGACAAAACGTCCTTTCACAAGTCACATCCAATTGCTTTTGAATTTTCTATCTACACTTCTGGACAAGCGCCATTAAATCAAACACGCTGCTGAAAGTATGTGCTGCAAATCTCAAGACTCCTCTGCGATTCAGACTGTTTGAAATATCCGTAATGACGTGATTCTTTAGATGTCAATGTCCCGTGGTGAAAATATATTGTAATATCAAGAACATAAGTTACTTCTAAAAAATGGTTGTGTCAGAGCTTCGATAGCGGTGTTTAATAAAATACTACTGCACCTCCTTGGGTATCTCAAACGCACATTCGCATTTAAGAGCTTATAAAATATTGATTTTTGTGGTATGTTAAGTCGTGATGTGCACCGGACATTTTTCGGGTTTTTTGTTTTGGTTTTGGATTCGGTTCCGCGGCCGTGTTTTGGATTCGGACGCGTTTTGGCAAAACCTCACCGAAATTTTTTTGTCGGATTCGGGTGTGTTTTGGATTCGGGTGTTTTTTTACAAAAAACCCTAAAAAACAGCTTAAATCATAGAATTTGGGGGTCATTTTGATCCCATAGTTTTATTAACCCCAATAACCATAATTTCCACTCATTTCCAGTCTATTCTGAACACCTCACACCTCACAATATTATTTTTAGTCCTAAAATTTGCACCAAGGTCGCTGGATGGCTAAGCTAAGCGACACAAGGGGCCGACACAAACACCTGGCCCATCTAGGAGTGGCACTGCAGTGTCAGGCAGGATTTCACTTCAAAAAAATAGTCCCCAAACAGCACATGATGCAAAGAAAAAAAGAGGCGCACCAAGGTCGCTGTGTGACTAAGCTAAGCGACTCAAGTGGCCGACACAAACACCTGGCCCATCTAGGAGTGGCACTGCAGTGTCAGGCAGGATGGCACTTCAAAAAAATTGTCCCCAAACAGCACATGATGCAAAGAAAAAAAGAGGCGCACCAAGGTCGCTGTGTGACTAAGCTAAGCGACACAAGTGGCCGACACAAACACCTGGCCCATCTAGGAGTGGCACTGCAGTGTCAGGCAGGATGGCACTTAAAAAAAATTGTCCCCAAACAGCACATGATGCAAAGAAAAAAAGAGGCGCACCAAGGTCGCTGTGTGACTAAGCTAAGCGACACAAGTGGCCGACACAAACACCTGGCCCATCTAGGAGTGGCACTGCAGTGTCAGGCAGGATGGCACTTCAAAAAAATTGTCCCCAAACAGCACATGATGTAAAGAAAAATTAAAGAAAAAAGAGGTGCAAGATGGAATTGTCCTTGGGCCCTCCCACCCACCCTTATGTTGTATAAACAGGACATGCACACTTTAACGAACCCATCATTTCAGTGACAGGGTCTGCCACACGACTGTGACTGAAATGACTGGTTGGTTTGGGCCCCCACCAAAAAAAAGAAGCAATCAATCTCTCCTTGCACAAACTGGCTCTACAGAGGCAAGATGTCCACCTCATCATCATCCTCCGATTCATCACCCCTTTCACTGTGTACATCCCCCTCCTCACAGATTATTAATTCGTCCCCACTGGAATCCACCATCTCAGGTCCCTGTGTACTTTGTGGAGGCAATTGCTGCTGGTGAATGTCTCCACGGAGGAATTGATTATAATTCATTTTGATGAACATCATCTTCACCACATTTTCTGGAAGTAACCTCGTACGCCGATTGCTGACAAGGTGAGCGGCTGCACTAAACACTCTTTCGGAGTACACACTGGAGGGAGGGCAACTTAGGTAGAATAAAGCCAGTTTGTGCAAGGGCCTCCAAATTGCCTCTTTTTCCTGCCAGTATACGTACGGACTGTCTGACGTGCCTACTTGGATGCGGTCACTCATATAATCCTCCACCATTCTTTCAATGGTGAGAGAATCATATGAAGTGACAGTAGACGACATGTCAGTAATCGTTGGCAGGTCCTTCAGTCCGGACCAGATGTCAGCACTCGCTCTAGACTGCCCTGCATCACCGCCAGCGGGTGGGCTCGGAATTCTTAGCCTTTTCCTCGCACCCCCAGTTGCGGGAGAATGTGAAGGAGGAGATGTTGACGGGTCACGTTCCGCTTGACTTGACAATTTTCTCACCAGCAGGTCTTTGAACCTCTGCAGACTTGTGTCTGCCGGAAAGAGAGATACAACGTAGGTTTTAAATCTAGGATCGAGCACGGTGGCCAAAATGTAGTGCTCTGATTTCAACAGATTGACCACCCGTGAATCCTGGTTAAGCGAATTAAGGGCTCCATCCACAAGTCCCACATGCCTAGCGGAATCGCTCTGTTTTAGCTCCTCCTTCAATGTCTCCAGCTTCTTCTGCAAAAGCCTGATGAGGGGAATGACCTGACTCAGGCTGGCAGTGTCTGAACTGACTTCACGTGTGGCAAGTTCAAAGGGTTGCAGAACCTTGCACAACGTTGAAATCATTCTCCACTGCGCTTGAGTCAGGTGCATTCCCCCTCCTTTGCCTATATCGTGGCCAGATGTATAGGCTTGAATGGCCTTTTGCTGCTCCTCCATCCTCTGAAGCATATAGAGGGTTGAATTCCACCTCGTCACCACCTCTTGCTTCAGATGATGGCAGGGCAGGTTCAGGAATGTTTGGTGGTGCTCCAGTCTTCTGTACACGGTGGCTGAATGCCGAAAGTGGCCCGCAATTCTTCGGGCCACCGACAGCATCTCTTGCACGACCCTGTCGTTTTTTAAATAATTCTGCACCACCAAATTCAATGTATGTGCAAAACATGGGACGTGCTGGAATTTGCCCAGATGTAATGCACGCACAATATTGCTGGCGTTGACCGATGTCACAAATCCCCAGGAGAGTCCAATTGGGGTAAGCCATTCTGCGATGATCTTCCTCAGTTTCCGTAAGAGGTTGTCAGCTGTGTGCCTATTCTGGAAAGCGGTGATACAAAGCGTAGCCTGCCTAGGAATGAGTTGGCGTTTGCGAGATGCTGCTACTGGTGCCGCCGCTGCTGTTCTTGCTGCAGGAGGCAATACATCTACCCAGTGGGCTGTCACAGTCATATAGTCCTGAGTCTGCCCTGCTCCACTTGTCCACATGTCCGTGGTTAAGTGGACATTGGGTACAACTGCATTTTTTAGGACACTGGTGAGTCTTTTTCTGAGGTCTGTGTACATTTTCGGTATCGCCTGCCTAGAGAAATGGAACCTAGATGGTATTTGGTACCGAGGACACAGTACCTCAATCAAGTCTCTAGTTGGCTCTGAATTAACGGTGGATACCGGAACCACGTTTCTCACCGCCCAGGCTGCCAAGGCCTGAGTTATCTGCTTTGCAGCAGGATGACTGCTGTGATATTTCATCTTCCTCGCAAAGGACTGTTGGACAGTCAATTGCTTACTGGAAGTAGTACAAGTGGTCTTCCGACTTCCCCTCTGGGATGACGATCGACTCCCAGCAGCTACAACAGCAGCGCCAGCAGCAGTAGGCGTTACACTCAAGGATGCATCGGAGGAATCCCAGGCAGGAGAGGACTCGTCAGACTTGCCAGTGACATGGCCTGGAGGACTATTGGCTTTCCTGGGTAAGGAGGAAATTGACACTGAGGGAGTTGGTGGTGTGGTTTGCAGGAGCTTGGTTACAAGAGGAAGGGATTTAGTGGTCAGTGGACTGCTTCCGCTGTCACCCAAAGTTTTTGAACTTGTCACTGACTTATGATGAATGCGCTGCAGGTGACTTATAAGGGAGGATGTTCCGAGGTGGTTAACGTCCTTACCCCTATTTATTACAGCTTGACAAAGGCAACACACGGCTTGACACCTGTTGTCCGCATTTGTGTTGAAATAATTCCACACTGAAGAGCTGATTTTTTTTGTATTTTGACCAGGCATGTCAATGGCCATATTCCTCCCACGGACAACAGGTGTCTCCCCGGGTGCCGGACTTAAACAAACCACCTCACCATCAGAATCCTCTTTGTCAATTTCCTCCCCAGCGCCAGCAACACCCATATCCTCATCCTGGTGTACTTCAACAGTGACATCTTCAATTTGAGTATCAGGAATTGGACTGCGGGTGCTCCTTCCAGCACTTGCAGGGGTCGTGCAAATGGTGGAAGGCGCAAGCTCTTCCCGTCCAGTGCTGGGAAGGTCAGGCATCGCAACCGACACAATTGGACTCTCCTAGGGGATTTGTGATTTAGAAGAACGCACAGTTCTTTGCTGTGCTTTTGCCAGCTTAAGTCTTTTCATTTTTCTAGAGAGAGGATGAGTGCTTCCATCCTCATGTGAAGCTGAACCACTAGCCATGAACATAGGCCAGGGCCTCAGCCGTTCCATGCCACTCCGTGTTGTAAATGGCATATTGGCAAGTTTACGCTTCTCCTCAGACACTTTTAATTTTGATTTTTGGGTCATTTTACTGAACTTTTGTTTTTTGGATTTTACATGCTCTCTACTATGACATTGGGCATCGGCCTTGGCAGACGACGTTGATGGCATTTCATCGTCTCGGCCATGACTAGTGGCAGCAGCTTCAGCACGAGGTGGAAGTGGATCTTGATCTTTCCCTATTTTAACCTCCACATTTTTGTTCTCCATTTTTTAATGTGTGGAATTATATGCCAGTATCAATAGCAATGGCCTACTACTATATATACTGCGCACAACTTAAATGCACCACAGGTATGGATGGATAGTATACTTGACGACACAGAGGTAGGTAGAGCAGTGGCCTTCCGTACCGTACTGCTATATATACTGGTGGTCACTGTGTCAGCAAACTGCAAAACTAAAATGCACCACAGGTATAGAATGTAGATGGATAGTATACTTAATGACGACACAGAGGTAGGTACAGCAGTGGCCTTCCGTACCGTACTGCTATATATAGTATACTGGTGGTCACTGTGCAGGCAAACTGCAAAACTAAAATGCACCACAGGTATAGAATGTAGATGGATAGTATACTTAATGACGTCACAGAGGTAGGTACAGCAGTGGCCTTCCGTACTGCTATATATAGTATACTGGTGGTCACTGTGTCAGCAAACTGCAAAACTAAAATGCACCACAGGTATAGAATGTAGATGGATAGTATACTTAATGACGACACAGAGGTAGGTACAGCAGTGGCCTTCCGTACTGCTATATATAGTATACTGGTGGTCACTGTGTCAGCAAACTGCAAAACTAAAATGCACCACAGGTATAGAATGTAGATGAATAGTATACTTAATGACGACACAGAGGTAGGTACAGCAGTGGCCTTCCGTACTGCTATATATAGTATACTGGTGGTCACTGTGTCAGCAAACTGCAAAACTAAAATGCACCACAGGTATAGAATGTAGATGGATAGTATACTTAATGACGACACAGAGGTAGGTACAGCAGTGGCCTTCCGTACCGCTATATATAGTATACTGGTGGTCACTGTGTCAGCAAACTGCAAAACTAAAATGCACCACAGGTATAGAATGTAGATGGATAGTATACTTAATGACGACACAGAGGTAGGTACAGCAGTGGCCTTCCGTACTGCTATATATAGTATACTGGTGGTCACTGTGTCAGCAAACTGCAAAACTAAAATGCACCACAGGTATAGAATGTAGATGGATAGTATACTTAATGACGACACAGAGGTAGGTACAGCAGTGGCCTTCCGTACTGCTATATATAGTATACTGGTGGTCACTGTGTCAGCAAACTGCAAAACTAAAATGCACCACAGGTATAGAATGTAGATGGATAGTATACTTAATGACGACACAGAGGTAGGTACAGCAGTGGCCTTCCGTACTGCTATATATAGTATACTGGTGGTCACTGTGTCAGCAAACTGCAAAACTAAAATGCACCACAGGTATAGAATGTAGATGGATAGTATACTTAATGACGACACAGAGGTAGGTACAGCAGTGGCCTTCCGTACTGCTATATATAGTATACTGGTGGTCACTGTGTCAGCAAACTGCAAAACTAAAATGCACCACAGGTATAGAATGTAGATGGATAGTATACTTAATGACGACACAGAGGTAGGTACAGCAGTGGCCTTCCGTACCGTACTGCTATATATAGTATACTGGTGGTCACTGTGTCAGCAAACTGCAAAACTAAAATGCACCACAGGTATAGAATGTAGATGGATAGTATACTTAATGACGACACAGAGGTAGGTACAGCAGTGGCCTTCCGTACTGCTATATATAGTATACTGGTGGTCACTGTGTCAGCAAACTGCAAAACTAAAATGCACCACAGGTATAGAATGTAGATGGATAGTATACTTAATGACGACACAGAGGTAGGTACAGCAGTGGCCTACTGTACCGTAATGCTATATATTATATACTGGTGGTCACTGGTCAGCAAAACTCTGCACTGTACTCCTCCTATATAATATTATACTGGTGGTCCCCAGTCCCCACAATAAAGCAGCACACTGAGCACAGATATGGAGTGTTTTTCAGGCAGACAACGTATACTGGTGGTCACTGTCAGCAAAAGTCTGCACTGTACTCCTGCTATATAATACAGCTGCTCCCCAGTCCCCACAATTAAGCAGTGTGAGCACAGATATATGCAGCACACTGAGCACAGATATGGAGCGTTTTTTTCAGGCAGAGAACGGATAACTGGTGGTCACTGATCAGCAAAACTCTGCACTGTACTCCTCCTATATTATACAGCTGCTCCCCAGCCCTCCCCACAATTAACCAATAGTGCACAGCACAATCAAGTTCAACAATAACGGAGAGGACGCCAGCCACGTCCTCTCCCTAACATTTCCAATGCACGAGTGAAAATGGCGGCGACGCGCGGCTGCTTATATAGAATTCGAATCTCGCGAGAATCCGACAGCGGGATGATGACGTTCGGGCGCGCTCGGGTTACCCGAGCCATACGGGAGAATCCGAGTATGGCTCGGACCTGTGTAAAAAGGGTGAAGTTCGGGGGGGTTCGGTTTCCGAGAAACCGAACCCGCTCATCACTAATGTTAAGAAACTGAAATCCTCATGAACGTTAAAGAAATGTGGTTAATAGATGTAATTAGGGAGCCTTTGTGAACTGTGCGGCAGATGTATTAACCTGGAGAAGACATAAGGAAGTGATAAACCAGTGATATGTGCAAGGTGATAAAGGCACCAGCCGATCAGCTCCAATATGTAAATTAACAGTTAGGATCTGATTGGCTGTTTCCTTTATCACCTTGCACATATCACTGGTTTATCACTTCCTTATGCCTTCTCCAGGTTATTACATCTGCCCCAATGTCAATCTCACTCTTCCTAGTGGACCACAATCCTCAAATAGAGTATTTGGGTCATTTTAGTAGTCAGTCAGATGACCTCACTGCCTGAGATTGTCTTCCCTGTTTTAAGTGTCTTCCAGAACTATTCAGAATCTATACACACTAAAACACGGCCAGCAATGTCTTGGTGATGTGGTTCGGTATGTGATCCCTGCCATCAGGATGGCGGAGGTCACATGACCGACAGCAGCATCCCAACTCTGACAATCCCAACACCGAACTGGGTAAGTATTCCAACTCTCCCCTGTCCCCTACCCTAACCCTACGGGGATGGCGGCTATGGCTAACCCTTCGCAGGTGGCGGCTATGGATAACCTTCGGGGGGAGGGGGTGTCTATAGCTAACAACTCCCCTAGTGCCTAACCGCCCCTCCCAGTGCCTAACTCTAACCCACCCACCCTGAGCCCCAACCCTAATTCGTAACACCCATTCTCACCCTCGGAATGTCGGCTGTCAGTGTTCCGGTGCCAGTCTCCTGAGTGGTGTCAGGATTCCGGAGTCAGTCACATGACCGCCGGGACGCCGAATGCATCCCTGGTGGTGGAAGAGATTTGTTAAACTTTTTTGATGGAGTATGTATGCTTAAAAACGTTAATGTGAGTAAGTACTTCTCAGGTATATGTACTTTATGAGATCAATCAGATATGTTTAACCCCTTCGCAACTGAGGGTTTTCTCATCCGTGTGCTGTGGGCATTTGTTCACATTTGCACTCGTCAAATTGCAACATCAATATCAACGATTTTTTGATCATGTGGTACCCACCCAAATAATACCATAATTTTTTTTCAGAAGACTTTGTATTTTCAGAAAATACCATTAGTATTTTTATTCATTCTAACACATTCAAAAATACATTAATCCAAATGCCAATGTCAAGTTCAAGAAAAGAAACCAAAAGCAGACGTGATTTGTTTTTCATCTTGAAAACACCACAGACAAATACTACTTATTTCACCAATATTCCACCTTTCCAAAACAAAAAAAGCAGGTTTTCTATGTTTAGGTTTTGCAAACAAAAAGCTGTAAATTTTGTGTAGGTTTTATGTGTTCAATATAATAAATATTGTTTTATTTGTATTAGAGATGAGCGCCGGAAATTTTTCGGGTTTTGTGTTTTGGTTTTGGGTTCGGTTCCGCGGCCGTGTTTTGGGTTCGACCGCGTTTTGGCAAAACCTCACCGAATTTTTTTTGTCGGATTCGGGTGTGTTTTGGATTCGGGTGTTTTTTTCAAAAAACCCTAAAAAACAGCTTAAATCATAGAATTTGGGGGTCATTTTGATCCCAAAGTATTATTAACCTCAAAAAACATAATTTACACTCATTTTCAGCCTATTCTGAACACATCACACCTCACAATATTATTTTTAGTCCTAAAATTTGCACCGAGGTCGCTGTGTGAGTAAGATAAGCGACCCTAGTGGCCGACACAAACACCGGGCCCATCTAGGAGTGGCACTGCAGTGTCACGCAGGATGGCCCTTCCAAAAAACCCTCCCCAAACAGCACATGACGCAAAGAAAAAAAGAGGCGCAATGAGGTAGCTGACTGTGTGAGTAAGATTAGCGACCCTAGTGGCCGACACAAACACCGGGCACATCTAGGAGTGGCACTGCAGTGTCACGCAGGATGTCCCTTCCAAAAAACCCTCCCCAAACAGCACATGATGCAAAGAAAAAAAGAGGCGCAATGAGGTAGCTGACTGTGTGAGTAAGATTAGCGACCCTAGTGGCCGACACAAACACCGGGCCCATCTAGGAGTGGCACTGCAGTGTCACGCAGGATGTCCCTTCCAAAAAACCCTCCCCAATCAGCACATGATGCAAAGAAAAAGAAAAGAAAAAAGAGGTGCAAGATGGAATTATCCTTGGGCCCTCCCACCCACCCTTATGTTGTATAAACAAAACAGGACATGCACACTTTAACCAACCCATCATTTCAGTGACAGGGTCTGCCACACGACTGTGACTGATATGACGGGTTGGTTTGGACCCCCCCCAAAAAAGAAGCAATTAATCTCTCCTTGCACAAACTGGCTCTACAGAGGCAAGATGTCCACCTCATCTTCACCCTCCGATATATCACCGTGTACATCCCCCTCCTCACAGATTATCAATTCGTCCCCACTGGAATCCACCATCTCAGCTCCCTGTGTACTTTGTGGAGGCAATTGCTGCTGGTCAATGTCTCCGCGGAGGAATTGATTATAATTCATTTTAATGAACATCATCTTCTCCACATTTTCTGGATGTAACCTCGTACGCCGATTGCTGACAAGGTGAGCGGCGGCACTAAACACTCTTTCGGAGTACACACTTGTGGGAGGGCAACTTAGGTAGAATAAAGCCAGTTTGTGCACATTCTGTTTGTGCCGTGAACTACCGCACTGTACACTGGTTGATAAAGAGATAGTAGTATACTCGTAACAACTAGTATGACACTATGACGACGGTATAAAGAATGAAAAAAAAACCACGGTTAGGTGGTATATATTATAATAATAATACAATTATGGATGGACGGACTGCCTGCCGACTGCCGACACAGAGGTAGCCACAGCCGTGAACTACCGCACTGTACACTGGTTGATAAAGAGATAGTAGTATACTCGTAACAATTAGGATGACACTATGACGGTATAAAGAATGAAAAAAAAACCACGGTTAGGTGGTAGGTATATAATAATAAATAATACAATTCTGGTCGGACGGACTGCCTGCCGTGTGCCGACACAGAGGTAGCCACAGCCGTGAACTACCGCACTGTACACTGGTTGATAAAGAGATAGTAGTATACTCGTAACAATTAGGATGACACTATGACGGTATAAAGAATGAAAAAAAAAACCACGGTTAGGTGGTAGGTATATAATAATAAATAATACAATTCTGGTCGGACGGACTGCCTGCCGTGTGCCGACACAGAGGTAGCCACAGCCGTGAACTACCGCACTGTACACTGGTTGATAAAGAGATAGTAGTATACTCGTAACAATTAGGATGACACTATGACGGTATAAAGAATGAAAAAAAAACCACGGTTAGGTGGTAGGTATATAATAATAAATAATACAATTCTGGTCGGACGGACTGCCTGCCGTGTGCCGACACAGAGGTAGCCACAGCCGTGAACTACCGCACTGTACTGTGTCTGCTGCTAATATAGACTGGTTGATATTTAAAGAGATATTAGTAGTATACAACAATACTATACTGGTGGTCAGGCACTGGTCACCACTCCTGCAGCAAAAGTGTGCACTGTTAATTAATATAATTGTACTCCTGGCTCCTGCTAACAACCTGCAGTGCTCCCCAGTCTCCCCCACAATTAATTATAAGCTTTTAATTTATACATTGATGACTGTGCAGCACACTGGGCTGAGCTGAGTGCACACAGACTGAGTCACACTGTGTGACTGACTGTGCTGTGTATCGTTTTTTTTTTCAGGCAGAGAACGGATATAGCAGAGAGAAGTGAACGGATATATTATATTAAATAAAAGTTAACTAGCAACTGCACTGGTCACTGACTGTGGTAAACTAACTCTGTCTGCGACTCTGCACAATCTCTCTCTCTCTATCTAATCTATCTCTATTCTAATGGAGAGGACGCCAGACACGTCCTCTCCCTATCAATCTCAATGCACGAGTGAAAATGGCGGCGACGCGCGGCTCCTTATATAGAATCCGAGTCTCGCGATAGAATCCGAGCCTCGCGAGAATCCGACAGCGTCATGATGACGTTCGGGCGCGCTCGGGTTAACCGAGCAAGGCGGGAAGATCCGAGTCGCTCGGACCCGTGAAAAAAAACATGAAGTTCGGGCGGGTTCGGATTCCGAGGAACCGAACCCGCTCATCTCTAATTTGTATAAAGAGAAGCCTATCAGTTTTATCAATAGGCAGATATATAATAATATTTTGTACATTTTTCCCCCTTTTTATTGTGTTTTGTGTAGGCCCAGTCAGGCAACAGACCAACTGCCTAGCTGCAGTCTAGTTGTCATTATATAACAATTTTAGATTTTAAGATTAGTATCTTCTATAGCACCAGGAATAGACGCTATTAGTGAGCAATAATTGTTTGATCTTGATTTTTGCATTGTACACGCTCTCTGTGTCCATTACTATGTCGCGCCCCCTCTGTGTCCATTACTGTGTCATCCCCCCTCTGTGTCATCGCCCTCTGTGTCCATTACTATGTCGTTCCACCTCTGTCCATTACTATGTCGTCCCCCGTGTCTACCACTATGTCATCTTCCCTCTATGTCCATTACTATGTCATCCTCCCTCTGTGTCCATTACTGTCATCACCCTCTGTGTCCATTACTATGTCGTTCCCCCTCTATGTTGTAAACGTCGATTTACATGCAGGACTAAAAGCAACACTTTAAAAACACATTAAATACACTTTAAAATGGAGCCGCTGCTGCCGCTGTGATCAAACCTTAGCCTAGGTACTTATGACACCGTCAGCGTACAAAGCCCCATACCATATACGCACTTTGCGTACAAATGCCGTGCTGGCCGTACAAAGTGCATGCAGTACGTACACACCCAAAGACACACCGTGAGCACTTTGCAGCTACACGTGTGACTGAAATTCACTTAGAACCTTTAGCAGAGAAAAGAGACACGACACCAGTTTGTATTTAAGATGCATATAATTGCTGAAAGGGGGGTTACAATAAACAACAATACAATACAATAGAAAAATGGCTACAGTGAATGGTACATACGTTTTTGGTTTCGCCTGCACTTCCCGGCCGGTCCTCAGTCATCAAGGGAGATGACCTTCAGAGTCTGTGATAGTGACCTGGCCTGCAGCTGGCTTTTTATACATTTGTCCAAAACCTAACACAATGGAGACAGTAATCCCTTTGTCCATTGGACACAGGGATGGTCATTTACAGTACAGGAGAGGTCATAGGTCAGTTTGAATAGGTGGGCGATGTCTGTTCCAGGTGCAGTTGCAGAAGTTCTCCTGTGGGTTCCCGCCTCATATCAAGAGCACAATACATACAGTTAATGTTTATATTCTGCTCCTGCGCATAACTATTTGCAGGAGCGTGCAATCTTCTGCAAACCAACACCGGAATATTGCCCTTAATATACCCTGCAGCTGGATACCAAACACCACCTTATAACCTAGTTCTGTCCCCTCCTATCCTGTAAAGGTGAATCCCTTTGTTCTGATACCATTTAAACTAGTGTAACTTGCTGGTGTGGTGCAGGGAGACTATGTGTACATTGTGCACTATTTGGATTAAATATGTAATGTGTTTTATGGCTTTTCAATGCGACTACAAACACTACCGTAAATACTCATACCACGCGCTAATACGCAGGACCGCGGGAGCGACCATACGCAAATTGCAAATATGTGCACGCATGGCAGAACATGTACGCGCACGGAGGCCATCTGTGTGTGGTTTGTACGTGATGTGTGTACTGCAAAATTTTTCGACTTCGATAATGTCCATTACTATGTCATCCCCCCTGTGTCTATTACTATGTCATCCCCCCTGTGTCCATTACTATGTCATCCCCCCTCTGTGTCCATTACTATGTCATCCCCCTGTGTCCATTACTATGTCATCCCCCCTCTGTGTCCATTACTATGTCATCCCCCCTGTGTCCATTACTATGTCATCCCCCCTCTGGGTCCATTACTATGTCATCCCCCTGTGTCCATTACTATGTCATTCCCCCTCTGTGTCCATTACTATGTCATCCCCCTGTGTCCATTACTATGTCATCCCCTCCTGTGTCCATTACTATGTCATCCCCCTGTGTCCATTACTATGTCATCCCCGTGTCCATTACTATGTTGTCCCCCCTCTGTGTCCATTACTATTTCATCCCCCCTGTGTCCATTACTATGTCGTCCCGCCTCTGTGTCCATTGCTATTTCATCCCACCTGTGTCCATTACTATGTCGTTCCCCCTCTATCCATTACTATGTCGTCCCCTGTGTCTATCACTATGTCATCTCCCCTTTATGTCCATTACTATGTCGTTCTCCCTGTGTCCATTACTGTCATCACCCTCTGTGTCCATTACTATGTCGTTCCCTCTCTGTCCATTACTATATCATCCCCCCGTGTCCATTACTTTGTCATCTCCCCTCTGTGTCCATGACTATGTCATCCCCTCTGTGTCCTGATAATGTCGATATTATCTTAAACCATAAAGCTATACCTTTAAACACACTCTTACCGTGGAGTCGCTACGGCCGCTATACTTAATATACACGCTACGCACTTTGTACGCTATTTGCGTACAGAGTCCCGTACGTTGTATGGACTTAGCGTACACACGCCGCGCTGGGTGTACAAAGTACGCACAATGCGTGCACACACTCTTTATAAACTTTAAACCTTGTTAGTAATGCAATGCAATGATGTTAACGTTAAACCTTACGCAGCGCTGATGGTATAAAGTACCCGCAGTGCGTACACACCTTATCAATACACTCTTAAACCTTATACAGTTAAATACACTTTAAACCCTAGCAGGGAAATGAGGACACAACACCGATTTGTAGTTAACCGCTGGGTTCTAACACCACAGTGGATTATTTGAAAGGGGATAACAATACAAATTATACTCTACAAGGCTAACAAGATAAATCTACAACAGAATAATGGCTACAGTCAATGTACATACGTGAGAATATTCGCTTGCGCAACCTGGACCAGTCCTCCGCTCATCAGGTAGATAGCGTTCAGAGTCTTCTGACCGGCCAGGCAGCAATAGGCTTTTTATACACAACTTCCATAAACAATACAATGGTTACTGTAATCCCTTTGTTCATTGAACACAGAGATGCATCTTTACATTACAGGAGAGGTCATAGGTTGATTTGAAAAGGTGGGCGATGTCTTTCCCAACTGCTCTTGTGGGTGGTCTCCTCTGGATTCCCGCCGCATACATAATATACAGTAAATACAGTTTATATCTATATTCTACTTCTGCACATAACTATACGCAGGAACATGCGATCTTTCTCTAACCAACACCGGAATGTTTCCCTTAATATACCCTATAGCTGGATACTAGACATCACCCTATAACCTTAGTCTGTCCCTTCCTATCATGCAAAGGTGAATCCCTTAGTCCTAGAATCATTTAAACTGTTGATACTTGCTGATGTGGTGCAGGGGGGCTATGTGTACAATGTGCACTATTTGGGTTAAATATGTAATGTTCTGATAACCCTCTATATGCTCACAAACTCCGCCGCGGGAGCGATCATACGCAAATTGCTTATATGTGCATGCACGGCGGAACAAGTGCACGCGCAGCGGGCATGCGTGTGTGGTTAGTACATGATGTATGCATTACAATATTTTTCGACTTTGACAGTCCACCCTTTGGCAGTCAACAATAACTGCCACTATCTAAACATTAAACAGAAAAATATACAATACAATATCTACAGATGATTGGATGGTAGGAGGAGAGGTGTAGGTGGGAAATGTATGACCTAGTGGGATAGTAAAAGCATGTATGTATGAATCCATGTCTGAGGGGCATGTATCATCGTGCCGTATATGTACTAAATAAGCTTCGAGGTATTGCGAAGTATACATTAAATCCTTCTTATCCCGTATTAAGGGTCTGTAAGTGGGCCAACAAACACTACCGAGCTCTTTTCGGCTTCTTGTTCCAACAAATGGGGTGCACATTTAGTTGATGATACATGGAGGGGGAACATATGTGAGTGCTAATATATGTGGATATCACCTGTCGACTATGTGTGTCACTAACTGAAGGTTGTAGAGTTGAAGATAAGACACATATCAAAAATACATTCACATAACATTTGCGTAATCTTTCTTGGGTGTTGATCGAAGTCTTTTCCGGATGGGTGTATTTTTACTGAGGGGGAAACACAGGAAAAACGGGTGAATGAAACGGGTCGTGGAATTCATTTGCAATCCTTATCACAACATTGTCTCTATAGATGGGTCGTAAATTAAATCTGCTGCTGTAACAATGCCCCCGCTTCTTTAACTCATCAATTTTGTGCCGTGCTTGCGCCGCGTTAAAATTTGAACACACCTAAATATCAAGCCAACAATTATGACGACTCCCAGGATACAAAGGAAAAACTTTCCTACACTCATAATAACATTTTGAGCCCATTCTCCTAAACCTGAGAACCAATTGCGTGGGTACAACCATGAGACCCAGCCGGTCAGTTCATTACTCACAGCAGTCAGGGTAAGGTTGTGTCGCCTTCGGAACTCCCACTTCTACTGCAAGATATCGTCCATGTTTTAATCGATGATCTCGGTTGGGTCATCAGTGCTGTTTGTAATATACGTGCAGCACTTCACACCATATTGAGTTGCCAAAGTGACACAGTACCCACCCGTCACGGCTGTGATATAAATGAGGACCATCCTGTGCTGGATCAGTTCTGTTTTGTAAGCTTGCAACTCCCTACCCGTATACCTGAAGGTGTCGTCATACATCTCAGTGATATTATCTATCAGGTTCGCTAGCGCATGGATGTACCTATAATTTATAATTCCTCTGGCAGTACGGGTGATGTCTAATGCGAGAAGGAATTGAATCCCGGTGGATTCGTGGATCAAATCAGAGGCTACGTGCTCTGTCCTATCTATGAGGTGTCTCTTAACGATGTGTTCATAATGAGTATGAGTATAAGGAGCTTGAGCACTGCGGTGAACGTCCTTCATCTTATCATGGGTTATGGTCATGACCTCTGGCAACACTCTTCCAATGTAACACAATCCCTCTGAGTTTGGGGCAAGCCACTTATACGCCTTCCTCCCACATATGAAATAGGCATCATCGGGGAGAACATATGGGACAGAATATGACATTACCATATTACAAACTTTCCAAGTGAAAAACCCTATCCCTAGTTCTCTCATCTGTTCAGTACACGTATCATGCTGTATGATATGCGCACAGTACCCTGGTGACACTTCTCCAGCCCGCATGGTCTTGCTTCCTAGAGTATACCTATACCAAAAATACCTTCCACTGTTGGCTATTTGGCGTATAAGTTCAGAGTCTACGGGTATCCTATCAGCTCTGTGCGAAAATGCCATGGTCTGGTTATTCCATGTCACCTCCCAATTTCCTGGTTTTCGGGAATTGGAAATGTTGAAACACACTAAGGACCTATCTACATGATACTGGTAGAGCTTCAAACTAGGGGGCCTAAAAATATAAAATTTCTTGTCCACCGGTCTCCCACCCCGTAATTCGAGTACCTCATCTATTGCTAAAGGGTACGGTACTAATCCTGACTTGCTCTGACCTTGAGGTACTTGTGAGCACACCCAGCATTCTGTCTGGTTTAAGACCTTACCCACTAGTGAGTGGTAATCACTCAATGGATGACGGTCCATGTTGATATTAAGGCTGGACTGACATCTCTGGATGCACCCATCCTCAACTATGTTCTCACAATTCCTACAAATGCAATTTTCCTCAGCCAATAACCCTTCACAGTGCCTCCTAGTTCCCTGACTACCAGATCGTTTTCTGATACTCGCCTTTGCTCGATTGATGTGTTGCTCTTGGAATTCTACAAATCCGTTCTTGCCATCAGAACCCATTCCAGATCCTTTCTCGACCTCTCTGGTACTCTCACCGAAACAGACTGCTCTGGTCAACAACAAGGTTAACAGGAAAACCCGGAACGCAGTCTCTTGGTGTAAGTCCATCTTGTTAAGGGGAGAGAAAGGGAACAAGAAGGGGGAGGAAAGGAGGGTAGTGAGAGATGGAGAAAATAATAAAAAGGGAAAAAGAAAACTGGTGCGACAACCGCCTCTGGTCTTGTTGTTCTCCGCGCTCAGGTGCTGTCTCAACAGTACTGCCTCTCAGCCTTCCTGGAACAGACACTCCAGTGATACGATGTTCTCTCCGAGTCAGCGACCTTTCTGTAGGGAACATAAATCTTGCATTACAATGTGTTTAACTGTTGTGTATTATCAGTTGTGTGAAGTAAACCATCCGTGGAAAATGAAAAAGAGAGAGAAAATAATAAAAAGAAAATTTGTCAGATTTGCGTTCACCGTCAGGCTGTCACACCATCATGTATATCGGTATCTATGCACAGTCTACCTTCACCAGTATTTCCACTCTCCACCCTTTGTGCATGGCCAGGCACATTGATGCTGGTGAGATATACTGGGTTTGGGCAGACCTCTGAAAAGACCGAGTAGACATGTGACGTTTGAGCTGTAATCCTGTCGGTGAACGTCAAAGATGAAGAGAAAACTTTGAAGACAACTCACAGAGTTTAGTAATAGATAAGTTTGTAAAGGCAAAGAAGATTTTTTACAAAGTTTGACATCTGGATTGGGCACTACGGGGAATGATTCCCTAATCAGTCTGTTCCCTTATGTGACAGGACGGTCCCGTACGAAAGCACTCGCCGCTTTCGCGTCCCGTCTCCTGCTCACAGATTGGAAGGTCAAGTCACACGAGGCCTGACCACATAGGGGATTCCCGATTACCGTCAGTAACCGCCTGTTACTGACTCCACCCACTGCGTTGTGGGCGGGTTTTTGCTGCCACCACCAAACTCCTAACCTGCCGTGGCGTTTGGAACCACGGTTCTGCTCTGTATGTGCCGACGCACTGCCTTACCACACCTGTGTGGTGTTGACGAATCCCCACTAGCCACTTGCTAGGCCTCTACCGGTAGCTGGCGGAAGGCGGAACTTGGAGACGTTAGGTGCTTCCCTGGACAGCCGGAGGACGGGGCTATGGTTGGCATAACCCTGTAGGTCACAAGATGAAGCAGTCTTCTTGAGGCAATGATGTTTATTTGCTCAATGATAACCTTTAAAAAGGCTCCTCCCTATTGCTAGGGGCAACAGCATACAATCAGATGTTTCAGCAGAATAAAGATGGTACAATACAATCTCTATGGGCCAACTGCCCTCCTTTTATCCCACTCCAATACACATTACCACAGGGGGTAAGCCCGCCCTGTGGTGTACAACCAATCAATGTTTACCCATGAGCTGTGGATGCCTTGGTCACATGCACAGCTAACATTGTTCCCTATGGACAGTGGGGAGTGGTCGGTCTCCTTTGACTGTCCCATCCTGGAGGATCAGGATACGCCTCGGTGCCGTTCAGTCTAGGCTGGGGGAAGTTTTCCCTCCTAAACTGACTTCCAGAAACCTGCCCGGGACCCAGCCCACTGCCTGCAGCCTGGATTTGGGCTCCAGAGCTGGGCAGCCTGCCTCCCCGGTCCAGGTTTCCAGGCCACTACGGGTGATCTCCATGGAGCTCCAGAAAACCACTCAGCTTGTTTCACAGCTGAGCTTCTTCTCTTTCTCCCAATGCCCCTTTAAAGTGTGAGGCTGGATGGGAAAGTATTCCGTTTTTGGGGAAAAGGTCTGGGGGAATCCATCAGCCTGCACAGCCATGGATTCTCCCCTCCTGGGACACACAACCAAGTAAGTGCAATTTACCTTTAAATACATCACATTTAAATACATGTGTTTCCCTTTAAATACACTCTGAGCCTGCACAGGCTCCACATACCTAGGCACTGCAGTGCCTTACAACACTCTAGACATGTTATTACATTTAAAACAATGTGTCTATTCTGCCCAGCGCTGGGCTGCCTTAATCCTGCAGCCTGGGGGACCTCTGGGCTCTCCCCAGGGGCAGCAGGACACACTGGGAGCTAGAAGCACGCTGGGGTGTTGGCTGCAGCAGGGGCTAACTTCCACATGCCCTGCTGCTGCCCTCCGTCCCCCAGCGTGGCTGAAATCGCCGCCTCGCCGCAGTCCCCCGATCCGGGGCTGTGGCGAACCCCCCTTCTGAAACCAAGCGGCTCGGGACGCTGATCCCGGCCGCCGTGGCTCTGTGCCGCTGGAGCGCTGAGGCGCAGGGAGCTACGCTCCCAGTCCCCAGCGTCCAGTTGCCCTCACATGCCTCCACCGCTAGGGAGCCGGCTAGCCCGGGTCCCCATGTGCGGCGCACCCCTCAGCATCGCAGCAGCCCGGGACGAGCTCGTCCCGGCGGCTGCGCTCGGCCAGTCATGTAGCGCTGAGGCACCGGGAGCAGAGCTCCCGTCCCCCAGCGACGGCACCCACAGAGAGCGCTGCAGCGGGAGTGGATCTCCCGCCTGCAGCGGCTCTCCCTTCTCCCCGGCACGCACACAGCTAGTGCGCCCGGGGCTGCACGGACCGCTGCCGGGAGCAGAGCTCCCGGACTCTGGCGGTCAGCGGCTCCCCTCTCCCCCGGTGCGCACACACTGCTCAGCGCGCCGGGGGCTGCCCTCACTGCCGCGGTCTCCGGAGAGGTCCGGGACCGCGGTGACACATTTAAAAATACATTTTTAAAACATTTACAAAACACGGCGCCTAGCGCCCACAATATTTTAAACCTGGCGCCAAGCGCCCATTGTCTTTAAAATGGCGCCGGGCACTAGGGGTTAACCCCTTCAGTGCCGTGGCGGCCATTTTCCATGTGGCTGGGGCCTCTCCGGCCACACTCCCCCCCCCCATTCAAGCGGGTCAACCAGGGACCCATGTCCCAACGATTTGGGTCCTGGTCCCGCAGTCCGTTGGGGTGAAGGGGATGCTACCTGGGGGGTGTAGGCTCTAGCCTAGACAGTTCATCCATAGTGTAGTGGGCCTCTCTTCGTGGGTGCACAATGTTCAAATAGTCCACCTGAAGTCCAAGTTCAAGGCTCCACCACAAAAGTCTGTCCAATTTCCCCAAGATAGGTTGCAGCCACCTAACAGGTAGGTGGTAAGTCACCACGGTGGGGGGCCGGTTACAAACTAGTGCCACCCAAGGTGTCCCAATTGTGGCATACCCCACCTCCCACCATAGCAGTTTTCTGCTCAAACAGGCCACAGGGTGCTCCTGCCCATATGGCTCTTTCTGGCTCGGTACTGCTCCCAGTCCGTGCAGTGGCGCAGTAGTTCGTAACACACAGTCCTGGTCAAGAATGTGCGCCATCAGCACTGGAGCGGGTACCCGAGCCTCCTTCAATGACTGGAATGCCAACTCGCAAGCGGGTGCAAAGTCCACTGACTTGGGAATGCCCTTCCTAGCCATCTCTGTCAAGGGGTTCACTACAGGACTAAAGTCAATGACAACATGTCCGTAGGGCCTTACAGGTTCTAAGGTCAGTACCGGTCTGGGTGATGTGGGTCGGGGACAGCCTCTGGTTGCCTCCACCCCCTCTGGTTTGGGTCTACCCCTGTCTCCTCCCACATGGTGCCCCAGGCACTGCACCTCCGTCATACCTATCTGGCAACTGTCTGCCCTAACTGTCAGACCTGCCCTCCAATCCTCTTCTGTCGACCTATGACTCGGGAAACCTACCCTGTCACCTAGGCCTACTCTTCCCTCCTCGTCCGCTACCTGTGCCACAGTGATGGCGGCCAGACCACCAGCCTCTGAATCCTGTGTGGCATCCACTACAGGGAGGCTGCGTGTCTTCCCCGATCTACTGCGCACAGGCAGGGGACCTGCTATGTCCACAGCAACTTGCTGCAAGGGTTCCCCTATGGGCAGAGGCCCAGAGACAACACAACCGCTGGAGTGCCCAAGCTGCCAACGCATGGCACCAGCCTTACAGTTGGTCAGGGCGTCATCCGACATTCCAGACCAGGGTAAGCTCTGTCAGGCACTTCAGGGTACGGTCTGTCTCCGGGTTACTGTCCAAAGGGGTTTCGCTGGCAACCGACACCGGTTGCGCAGGAACGTTCCCTGGGGGGACCAGTTGGACACATTCCCTATCTGGTCTATCCCCTCCCACTTTCCTGGCTACCCTGTACCTGAACCCTTCCCGCCAGGTCAAACTTCCCGCCCCAACCCTGTCAAGGCCGCTGCCAGAGTGGCACCTCATGCCTTTCGGGGATGGGTCAGAGAGTTGAGCCTCCCTAAACTCCTGCCTGTGGCCCTCAATCTCTCCTAAATTGGGACACTCTACAGGGGGATCTAGGTGGGGACTACTAGGGTCAGTCTGGTAGGGGTCAGTCATGGAAAAGTCAGTGTGGTTTCTCATACTCACCGCCGGAGTTGGCAAACCACTGGGGTCAGGAGCATCATTGGGCACCCCCACAGGATCAAACGAGCTGGAACCGACATCCTCTGCGTTGCTAGGGGACGTAGGCATACCAGAGGCAAAAGGCATGCGGAATCGATGTGCCGATCTAGCCGCTGTAATCTTTTCCTCTGGGCTGGTTGATGCTGTGGTTGGCTGTGCTGGCAGTTGTCTAGCAGCTGTAGTCTTTTCCTCTGGGCTGGGCTGTGCTGGAGTAGCTGATGTCAATGGTGGTTGTGGAACTTGACTCCGGGAAATGGCGCCAACAAACGTAGTGACGATCCCACCACCCAGATCATTTCCTAGGACCACATCAGTTGGGAGACCATCCATGACGGCAACTTCTCGCAACTCTGGTCCAGCTCCCCAGTCCAGGTAGACTCTTGCCATGGGAACCGCTTTCTCCATTCCATCTGCCAGGGTGACCTTGACAGTGCGACCCTGCAATACTGCAGCAGGATCTATAAGGTGGGGACTCACCACAGTGATTGAGGCCCCAGAGTCTCTTAGGCCTTCCCCCTGCAGGGGTCCCACGTGGACCGGCTGCAGGTGCCTCCACATGTTGTGTAGGGGCTGCTTGGCCATGCAGGTGACTCTCTCCGCAGACTGCACCTGTCTCTCGCCACACTCTATCGGACTGACTGGAGGGGGAACAGTCTCTGTAGGCTCATCTCCTCTCGTCAAACAAGCGAGCCGGGCTCCAGCACTCGGATTTGGGGCACGAGTCTGGGGTGCTTGGGATGCAGGACAGTTCATCCTCAGATGTCCGATTATCCCATAGCCGTAGCACTTCTTCTCCAGTCGTGGCACCGATGATCTCTGATCAGTTGCAGGGACGCTGCGGTGCGGTTGCTGGCCAAGAGCACCCGGGTTGGAAGATGCTTGTCTTTGGGGGTGATGAGTTGAAGAGGGGTGTCCCCTTGGTGGTACAGTCTTTTGGAGCTGGCTGCTGGCTGGGCGCTTCTGCCCCCGTGGCCGAATTGCCACATATTTGTCGGCTAATTGGGCAGCCATTTTTAAGCTGGGTGGCTCCCGATCTAGCACCCACTCCTTCACTTCTTGGGCGCACCTGCGGTAGAACTGCTCCCTGCAGATCAGGTCGATCAGTGTGTCCCATGTAGTGGCTTCAGAATCCTTCACCCACTTCACCACATACTGCCGCAGCTGGGTGGCGAACTGCCCATGGGTGCTGCTAGGATTCTTGGGCAAGTCTCTGAACTTCTTCCGGTAAGACTCTGGAGTGATGAAGAATCGCTGGAGGAGGGCCTTCGCAACTTCGTCGTAGTTCCCACAGTCTTCCGTGGCCACTCCTCAATAGGCCTCCAAGGCCTCTCCATGCAGAGTGGGCACAAGGTGTCTCACCCACTCTGACTTGGGTAGATCGTGTAGTTTGCAAGTCCTTTCAAAAACTTGCAAATGTCCATCAATGTCCCCATCACTGTCTGCAAACTTGGCAAACTGAACGGGTCCTGATCTGTGTACAACAGCTGACAACGGCTCCCGGGGTACCACGGCCTATGGTGCCCGCTCCGCATGCCACATCCGAATGACAAGCATGCGTTCTTGCTCTGTTGCCCTTTCCCCAATTCCGCTAGCCGATCTGCTAGGGTATCCGGGCCGCCCCCCCTGGGATGTTGGGATCCTGGCCCTGCTAGGGATTGCTGGGAAACATTGCTGCTGTGAGAGAGGGCGGGGCTTGTGGGTCTCACCGATTCTGTACGAAGGTCCACTGGTGGGCCGTCCTCTGCGATGCTGACGCCGTCAGTGGTTTCCACCTCTGCCCGATGGGACTCCTCCACGCTCATGAGCGCCGCCTTCATGACGCTTCTGGACGCGTTGGAAGGGATATCCACACCCTTCTCCTGGCACACGATCTCCAGATCGCCCTTAGACGTTCCGCTGAAGTCCGTCATCTTGTGGGTTCTCCTGCGCTGCAGTTACTCCTCTCCTGAGTAACTCGGCTTCTCCAATCGGGTGATGAAAAGCCGCCTGGGATTATCCCACCGCTGCCACCAATTTCTGTGACAGGACGGTCCCGTACGAAAGCACTCGCCGCTTTCGCGTCCCGTCTCCTGCTCACAGATTGGAAGGTCAAGTCACACGAGGCCTGACCACATAGGGGATTCCCGATTACCGTCAGTAACCGCCTGTTACTGACTCCACCCACTGCGTTGTGGGCGGGTTTTTGCTGCCACCACCAAACTCCTAACCTGCCGTGGCGTTTGGAACCACGGTTCTGCTCTGTATGTGCCGACGCACTGCCTTACCACACCTGTGTGGTGTTGACGAATCCCCACTAGCCACTTGCTAGGCCTCTACCGGTAGCTGGCGGAAGGCGGAACTTGGAGACGTTAGGTGCTTCCCTGGACAGCCGGAGGACGGGGCTATGGTTGGCATAACCCTGTAGGTCACAAGATGAAGCAGTCTTCTTGAGGCAATGATGTTTATTTGCTCAATGATAACCATTAAAAAGGCTCCTCCCTATTGCTAGGGGCAACAGCATACAATCAGATGTTTCAGCAGAATAAAGATGGTACAATACAATCTCTATGGGCCAACTGCCCTCCTTTTATCCCACTCCAATACACATTACCACAGGGGGTAAGCCCGCCCTGTGGTGTACAACCAATCAATGTTTACCCATGAGCTGTGGATGCCTTGGTCACATGCACAGCTAACATTGTTCCCTATGGACAGTGGGGAGTGGTCGGTCTCCTTTGACTGTCCCATCCTGGAGGATCAGGATACGCCTCGGTGCCGTTCAGTCTAGGCTGGGGGAAGTTTTCCCTCCTAAACTGACTTCCAGAAACCTGCCCGGGACCCAGCCCACTGCCTGCAGCCTGGATTTGGGCTCCAGAGCTGGGCAGCCTGCCTCCCCGGTCCAGGTTTCCAGGCCACTACGGGTGATCTCCATGGAGCTCCAGAAAACCACTCAGCTTGTTTCACAGCTGAGCTTCTTCTCTTTCTCCCAATGCCCCTTTAAAGTGTGAGGCTGGATGGGAAAGTATTCCGTTTTTGGGGAAAAGGTCTGGGAGTATCCATCAGCCTGCACAGCCATGGATTCTCCCCTCCTGGGACACACAACCAAGTAAGTGCAATTTACCTTTAAATACATCACATTTAAATACATGTGTTTCCCTTTAAATACACTCTGAGCCTGCACAGGCTCCACATACCTAGGCACTGCAGTGCCTTACAACACTTTAGACATGTTATTACATTTAAAACAATGTGTTTATTCTGCCCAGCGCTGGGCTACCTTAATCCTGCAGCCTGGGGGACCGCTGGGCTCTCCCCAGGGGCAGCAGGACACACTGGGAGCTAGAAGCACGCTGGGGTGTTGGCTGCAGCAAGGGCTAACTTCCACATGCCCTGCTGCTGCCCTCCGTCCCCCAGCGTGGCTGAAATCGCCGCCTCGCCGCAGCCCCCCGATCCGGGGCTGTGGCGAACCCCCCTTCTGAAACCAGGCGGCTCGGGACGCTGATCCTGGCCAAGAGGATCTCCCGCCTGCAGCGGCTCTCCCTTCTCCCCGGCGCGCACACAGCTAGTGCGCCCGGGACTGCACGGACCGCTGCCGGGAGCGGAGCTCCCGGACTCTGGCGGTCAGTGGCTCCCCTCTCCCCCGGCGCGCACACACTGCTCAGCGCGCCGGGGGCTGCCCTCACTGTCGCGGTCTCCGGAGAGGTCCGGGACCGCGGTGACACATTTAAAAATACATTTTTAAAACATTTATAAAACACGGCGCCTAGCGCCCACAATATTTTAATCCTGGCGCCAAGCGCCCATTGTCTTTAAAATGGCGCCGGGCACTAGGGGTTAACCCCTTCAGTGCCACGGTGGCCATTTTCCACGTGGCTGGGGCCTCTCCGGCCACACCTTAAAAAAATTCTATGTGTGTTATATCTCTACTGGGACTATCCCAGCCATCAATCCAGTGTCTTGTCCATTCTAAGTTCATAGGGAACCCGGTATCTTTGAGATAATTTCCTCTACCTGTGATGGACATGCTTCTAAAACAGTGAAATGCAAACATTAGTCTTCCTCGGTATCTTTAACATATTTTGTGCTTCCTGGGTGGGAGCACTCTATATGTATACCATCTCTAACAAAACTCCTGTTAAATTACTTAGAGGTCACTTCTGCTAGAGAGAAAGAGAAGCAGAAGTTTTAGAAGCCTCCTCCTAATCTCCGTAAATTCTGTCAAAAGGGTAAAGTTGCATTTATTCTGTTCTTCCCATTTAACCGAATCTGTGTTTTTCTATTCTGTATCCTGATTCCTTACTATATGTCCCTTGATCCCGTCTATGTGTTTAATAACGTGACTTATTTTTCTTGGCTAGGGGGTCTGAATTTTCGTGTGCTGTTACAATTGCTGGCATAGTGCCCTTCCCTTTTACACAGATAACATATTCTCGGTCTTTTGTTACTACTAGAGTTTTGGGGTTTGGGCTGATGAGACTTTGGTGTATGAGCCTGTATACTTTCAATCCTCAGCCTCTCCTCCTGCAGTTCCCTACGCCTAACAATATTTTTGTGGTGTACAATTGTGCACTCTCTAAGGCAAGCTACTGTGACCCCTCTCCAATTAGGCAAAGATGTTTGTACTTTGTCCCTCACTGTCTGATCGAGTCCGTCCATTAGCACAGACACAGCTACCTTTCTGTAATTTTCATCGTTCCCTGTATCTAATACCCCCATGTATCTATCCATTTCCTGCAGAGCTCGGTGGAAATATTCAGATGTCATTTCATTTTCCCTCTGTTTTATGGAGAAAATTCTTCTCCACTCAGTGGGAAAACACAACTCTAATTGCCTATTAATTCGTGCTATATTTTCCTGATTGTTTCTGTCAGTCATAGGACTATCCGACTCTAATCTACAATCAGTGGTACATTTCTGGGTGTCAATATTAGGGGGTAGGCATGCTTTCAAAAATGTCCGCCAATGTTGGTTTGTCGGTTCATACACATTACCCAGATCTCTGATAAATTTATGACATCTGTCTAAATGCTTCCGAGGGTTGGCGAATTCTGAAATGATTGATCGCAGCTCATCTCTGGGCCATGGGCAATACATTGCATTATTCTCGGTGAGGACTACTTCCTGACTATCGGTTCCCCCATTGGGAGTAACCATTTCCAAGACAGGGTGTAATCCTACCATTCCGTTCCTAATCTGTTTACTGTGTGGTGTTGTTGTTTCTGTGCAATGAACTGTCTCATACTTACCGGTAGCTGTGACCTCACCCGTTCTTTCATTGGGGAATACAGTTACTGCTATACCTGGTTGGACAGGTCCCACCTGAGTTTCCTGCAACATGACTGCTTGGAGGAGGGCTGTGATTTGGCTGAATCCTTCATCTCCCTGTGACCTAAAACCTTGGAGAGACTTCAAAACCAGATACATTTTGCAAAAGTTAGGGTTAATACATTGCTCTTTCATACAATTTCTATCATTTACGGATGTATCATTGACTGTAGCCTTCTGTTCCCCTTCGACCTGTGTCGACAATGGTGTGTTTGTGTTCTCGTCCCCGCTAGGTTTGGAACCGGTTGCATATGTTAATTTCTCTTGCATATCTCTCTCTTGCTGCCATAAATTTAAACAGTTTGTGTGTCTGACCCTTTGCTTTTGGAATTTTATCAGACATATCCTAACCCTTAAATTCTGCAACACCTCTGATTCAAAACTGCCTACCTTAGGGAATGGTTCCCTATCTTCCGCAGTCATACTTTCCCATTCATTGCAAAAAACTTCAGTGTGTGATCCATGCTTCTCACACATTATGTACCTCGCTGACCCCCTGGGCCGCGAAATGTCAACCTGAACCCTGGTTGACCGTCCCTTACTTGAGCAACTGGCCCCCATATTTTGCAGGTATTGCCTTCTCAGCTAATTCCCACAAAAAAACAAAATACTGAATATAAGGCAACGGTGAAAGTTCAACAAGTGCTTTCACCCACTCACCGCCCACGTTGGCCAATACTACCAAATACTGTCGTCAGCGAAGTTAGTACCCAACCTAGGGCCCCTATGTAACCTCTATTCACTGGAAGTATATGGGAGTGACTTACCCTTTCCAGTAAATATTGGTTGTTGGAGATTTCCTGAGTGACCAGCGAAACTCCCTTAAAACAAAATATTTTTTTTACACAAATCACGCTTGCGTATGCTACACCAAGCGCTAATGATCCCGCGATTTTACGCAAAGCTCGTAAAAAGGGTATCACTTTGCGCTAAGTATTGCACTCACGAACGCGCGGTCCAATCGCACAGCGTATAGGTAGCTGTTACTTATCCGCCGTACGACCAATGGAATCGATTTTTCAGGCTGCGAAACCTCAGCCGGAGCGTATCAAAACGGGCCTATATGGGTTTCTCCGCTAACCCCCTGGGCTGCGGTATCTAAACAAAAACCTTGCTGACCTTTGGTCTGCGGTACTCTAAACCTTCGCTGACCTTTGGTCTGCGATATCTACTACTTTGCTCCTTTGTACTTTAATCTATGTTAATGTGAGCAAGCTACTCTCACACCACCAAGTCTCCACTCACCTGGTGTGGTCTCCTATGGGATCCCGAATTCCCTGGGTCCACAAAACCTTTATTATGTTTGCACACTCACGTTCGTTCACTCAAATACACTTTGGTTTTTCGGTACAGAAAATTAACTTTCATTCAGATAAACAGCCTTAGTACCAGAGGTAATACAGTAAAAAAGGTTTTATTTAAACTAAATCTTGGACACTGAGCAATTTGTGCTATTATCGCGTGGCTACCGTCCCGCGCCTAAACTAAACAATGCTATTGTGTAAATTGTACTTAGCGGCCGTACCCTTACGCACGTTGCGTAAACACGCGACCGTGCGTACGCAGTCCCGTACTTTATCCGAGACACGTGTACAAAGACCGTATGTCCGCAGTAGTACAAATCCCACACTTCTATAAATGTAAGCGATATTACCTATAATCGTTTACTTAACACAACACAGTATCTTTCTGTATAAACCTGTTTAACTAGGCCAGACTGTATTTGTGTTTTACGTTTTACTTCCTTAATATCTAGTCTATATTTTAACTAAATAGCAACAAATTTCTCAGCACAGGTCAAAATTAATCTAGTAATCACTACTTATGGCAACAATGCGAGCAGGTATACAAAGTACAAAGTACAGGTGTATGCGTGTGTTGTGTGCGCATTTGGCGCCAAACAAAAATTCACAGACTTTTAAAATAGCTTTGCGTATTTACCTTACGGATCCCACCAGCATCCCTACAATACATGCAGAGCAGACGCTTATCTTATCAGCAATTGAGATAGGGTTTACCAGTGTATTCTACGGCCAGGAAAAGGCTTACGTAGGATACCTGTCCGCCCTTTGCTGATAGATAAAGTCTGCTTTAACCTGCTAGGTTGTGGGTATGAGGAAAAACCGGACGATGCCCCCAATTGATAATGTCGATATTATCTTAAACCATAATGCTATACCTTTAAACACACTCTTACCATGGAGCCGCTACGGCCGCTATACTAAATATACACGCTACGCACTTTGTACGCTATTTGCGTACAGAGTCCCGTATGTTGTACGGACTTAGCGTACACACGCCGCGCTGGGTGTTCAAAGTACGCACAGCGCGCGCACACACTCTTTATAAACTTTAAACCTTGTTAGTAATGCAATGCAATGATGTTAACCTTAAACCTTACGCAGCGCTGATGGTATAAAGTACCCGCAGTGCTTACACACCTTATCAATACACTCTTAAACCTTATACAGTTAAATACACTTTAAACCCTAGCAGGGAAATGAGGACACAACACCGATTTGTAGTTAACCGCTGGGTTCTAACACCACAGTGGATTATTTGAAAGGGGATAACAATACAAATTATACTCTACAAGGCTAACAAGATAAATCTACAACAGAATAATGGCTTCAGTCAATGTACATACGTGAGAATATTCGCTTGCGCAACCTGGACCAGTCCTCCACTCATCAGGTAGATAGCGTTCAGAGTCTTCTGACCGGCCAGGCAGCAATAGGCTTTTTACACACAACTTCCATAAATAATACAATGGTTACTGTAATCCCTTTGTTCATTGGACACAGAGATGCATCTTTAGATTACAGGAGAGGTCATAGGTTGATTTGAAAAGGTGGGCGATGTCTTTCCCAACTGCTCTTGTGGGTGGTCTCCTCAGGATTCCCGCCGCATACATAATATACAGTAAATACAGTTTATATCTATATTCTACTTCTACACATAACTATACGCAGGAACATGCGATCTTTCTCTAACCAACACCGGAATGTTACCCTTAAAATACCCTACAGCTGGATACTAGATATCACCCTATAACCTTAGTCTGTCCCTTCCTATCATGCAAAGGTGAATCCCTTAGTCCTGGAATCATTTAAACTGTTGATACTTGCTGATGTGGTGCAGGGGGGCTATGTGTACAATGTGCACTATTTGGGTTAAATATGTAATGTTCTGATAACCCTCTATGCGCTCACAAACTCCGCCGTAAATACCCATACCACGCGCAGGATTGCGGGAGCGATCATACGCAAATTGCGGATATGTGCACGCACGGCGGAACAAGTGTATGCGCAGCGGGCATGTGTGTGTGGTTAGTACATGATGTATGCATTACAATATTTTTCGACTTTGACAGTCCATTACTATGTCATCCCCCCTGTGTCCATTACTATGTCATCCCCCCTGTGTCCATTACTATGTCATCCCCCCTCTGTGTCCATTACTATGTCACCCCCCCTCTGTGTCCATTACTATGTCATCCCCCCTCTGTGTCCATTACTATGTCATCCACCCTGTGTCCATTACTATGTCATCCCCCCTCTGTGTCCATTACTATGTCATCCCCCCTCTGTGTCCATTACTATGTCATCCCTCCTCTGTGTCCATTACTATGTCATCCCCCCTGTGTCCATTACTATGTCATCCCTCCTCTGTGTCCATTACTATGTCATCCCTCCTCTGTGTCCATTACTATGTCACCCCCCCTCTGTGTCCATTACTATGTCATCCCCCCTCTGTGTCCATTACTATGTCATCCCCCCTGTGTCCATAACTATGTCATCCACCCTGTGTCCATTACTATGTCATCCCCCCTGTGTCCATTACTATGTCATCCGCCCTGTGTCCATTACTATGTCATTTCCCCTCTGTGTCCATTACTATGTCATCCCCCCTGTGTCCATTACTATGTCATCCCCCCTCTGTGTCCATTACTATGTCATCCCTCCTCTGTGTCCATTACTATGTCATCCCCCCTCTGTGTCCATTACTATGTCATCCCCCCTCTGTGTCCATTACTATGTCATCCACCCTGTGTCCATTACTATGTCATCCACCCTGTGTCCATTACTATGTCATCCCCCCTGTGTCCATTACTATGTCATCCACCCTGTGTCCATTACTATGTCATCCCCCCTCTGTGTCCATTACTATGTCATCCCCCCTGTGTCCATTACTATGTCATCCACCCTGTGTCCATTACTATGTCATCCCCCTGTGTCCATTACTATGTCATCCGCCCTGTGTCCATTACTATGTCATTTCCCCTCTGTGTCCATTACTATGTCATCCCCCCTGTGTCCATTACTATGTCATCCCCCCTCTGTGTCCATTACGGGTGTAGTATGTCTGACCGGCAGTCAGGAAACCGCTGGTCAGCATACCGACGCCGGGATTCCGGCAGCATACCGACGCCGGGATCCCGGCAGGCAGGGGCGAGGGCAGCAAGCCCCTTGCAGGCTCGTTGCACTCGCCACGCTGCGGGCTCGGTGGCGACCTGTGGTCGCCAAGGGTTCTATTCCCACTCTATGGGTGTCGTGGACACCCACGAGTGGAAATAGTCCCTGTTGGTCGGCATGCCAACCATCGGGATAGTGAGGGGGCGGGATGTCAGTGGAGGCCACGAGACCGTCGGTCTTCCGACCGCCGGTCACATGAATACCACCCGTCCATTACTATGTCCTCCCCCTGTGTCCATTTCTATGTCGTCCCCTCTCTGTGTCCATTACTATGTCGTTCCCCCTCTGTCCATTACTATGTCGTCCCCCCTCTGCATCGATTACTATGTCATCCCTCCATGTCTATCACTGTGTCATCTCCCCTCTATGTCCATTACTATTTTGTCCTCCCTGTGCCCATTACTGTCATCACCCTCTGTGTCCATTACTGTTGTTACCCTCTGTGTCCATTACTGTCGTCACCCTCTGTGTCCATATGTCGTTCCCCCTCTGTCCATTACTATATCGTCCCCCTCTATGTCCATTACTATGTCATCCCTTCTGTGTCCATTACTATGTCATCCCCCCTCTGTGTCCATTACTATTTCGTTTTCCCATGTCCATCACTATGTCGTCACCCTCTGTGTCTATTACTATGTCGCCCCCCTCTGTGTACATCACTGTCGTCACCCTCTGTGTCTATTACTGTCCCCCTCATGTCCATTACTATGTTGTTGTCCCCCCTCCGTGTTATTACTATGTCGCCCCTCTCTGTGTACATTACTATGTCGTCGTCTTGCCTGTGTCTATTTCTCTAGTCATCCCCCGTGTCCATCACTATGTCATCGTCCCTTCTGTGTACATAATTATTCCTGTCCATTATTATGCCCCCACCCGCCCCGTGTCCATTATGAAGCCTCCTCTCTCTGTATCCATTATTATATTTTTTACTAAATCATTGTGTACATAATGATGTTCCTTCCCTCCCTCTTTTTAGATTTAGTGTTTTGGTATCTCCACTTTGAAAATTACTTACCTTCTTCTCTGTTCCTCTGACTCGGCTCCTCCTCCTGGCTTACACCGTCTTCTCTCCACTGAAAAATGATTACAGGAAGGTTAGGTGCTGCCAGCAGTTAGGAGGATCCACCAGCGCCTCCTGTCCTTAGAGTCAGTCCACCCCATGGTCATTGGTAGATGCCACATCAGCAGCACTCACAAAGAGCCCTGCGCTGTGGTGCCTTTGTGTCATCATCCGGCACAACGTCACACGTCACATGGCACAGAGAAGGGGGAGGCGCACTATGTGGCACAGGGAGGGCTTAAGCCTTAGGAAGGAAGCCTTCCACTGCGCCGCCCACTGAATGTATGTCTGCTTACCGGGAATCTGAGGACTGAGAAGAACGAAGTTTTCCGGGTGGGGTGTGGAGGTGGAGTTTGAAGGGGCAGAGCAAAGCCTCAGACGGCCGCTAGTGGTGACAGTAAAATATTTTTTCCTGTCTCCAGCGGATCTGCCTTGATGGTGTGGGCCTATTTACTGTGGGGGGCCTGGAGCTGCAGCTCCACTCACCCCATTGTTAATTCAGCTCTGATTACCAGTCAATAGCTGCTAATGGCAGGGCTGGTGTAAGGTTTCTTAACACCCTAAGCCATACCTAGCAACATGACCCTCTCCAAGGGGGACAGAATGCTCTGCTCATGGACTGCTCTCTTAATTTATGATTGTCATCACCTGTGGTGAAACACCTTTCTTACCCATTGACCTGTTCAAAACAGGTGACAGCAATCATAACGTAAGAGAAAAATCCAGAAGCAGAGCATTGTGTCCCTCCCGGAGAGGGTCATGTTGAGAGGTATGCCCTAAACACAACTTCAGCCTGCTGCCCACCCCAAACTGCACACCAATACCCACTTTCCAGCGCCTGAGGTAAAAGTTTAAAAGTAGTATCTTAGAAGTCCAACAGTCGCTGCCTGCATTAAGTTTATCAAGGCTACATCTTTCAGTGTTAGCCTTCATTTTGAGATAATTAGACTCAGGGCTGCCAAAGGATGTAGCCACAGATGTCTGAAATCCTAGCTTTGCCACAAAGCAGATGGATATGCGTATGGGGATTGTAACGGTGGTTATTAGTCTCCATTACTTCTCCTTAATAAGTTATCGGTCACTGGTGGCTGAACTGAGGGGCCATGTATCTGCAGATTGACCTTACATAGTTTACATAGTCTGTGAGTTTAAAAAGAGGCAAAATGCCCATCGGGTTCAACCTGTATTCTGCATTAATCTGTTCATATTATAATGCGCCATCTGAATTAATGGTTTAGCACCGATTTACAGCAATGATTCCTACCACTCTCAGATAATTTTAATGTCAATATGTTAAATCTTATAGCCCTGTATACGTTTTCCAGTTAGAAATTTGTCCAATACGTTTTTTAATGCATTTACAGAGTCTGCCATTATTACCTTCTCCGGCAGTGAGTTCCAAATCTTTATTGCTCTTACCGTGAAGAACCCTTTCCTACGTTGTGTAAGGAATTTTCTCTCTTCTAGCCTCAGCGAGTGCCCACGCGTCCTATACAGAGTTCTTTTAATAAACAAATCCGCTGCTAGCTCCTTGTAATGACCCTCTACATATTTGAAGATATTAATAATGTCTCCTCTTTTCTAGTGTGTACATATTTAGCCTACTAAGCCTCTCCTCATATTCCGGCGACTCTAACCCTTTAATCAATTTAGAAGCTCGCCTCTGAACTCTTTCTAGTTCCCCGATATCTTTTTTATAATATGGTGCCCAGAACTGAACACAATATTCCAGGTGTGGATGATTTGTACAATGGCAGGATTACATCCTCGTCCCTTTTCTCAATGCCCGTTTAATGCACGCAAGCACTTTACTTGCCTTCTTTGTTGCAGTTTCACATTGTGTACTGATATTAAGCCTATTATCTATGAGCACCCCCAAATCTCTTTCCACCAAAGTTACCCCTATGGTTTCTCCATCTAGAGTGTAGGATGCAAGTGTGTTTTTGTTCCAAAATGCATAACTTTGCATTTTTCTATATTGAACCTCATTTTCCATTTAGACGCCCAGATTTAACTAAGTTGTTCTGTAGAGACTCCACATCGGTTTCTGAATTAATTACCTTACACAGTTTAGTATCATCTGCAAAGATTGACGCTGTGGTTTTCAGGCCTATTCCTAGATCATTGAGAAATATACTGAACAGCAGTGGGCCAAGAACGGACCCTTGTGGTATTCCGCTGACTACTGATGCCCAGCTGGATAACATCCCATTGACCACTACACGTTGTACCCTGTTATCCAGCCAATTACATATCCATGTACAAATAGTATTTCCTAGGCCAAGTTCCCTTAATTTGTTGATCAGTCTCCTATGATGCACTGTATTGAAGGTTTTCACAAAATCTAAATACACCACGTCCACTGCTTTTCCCTGGTCAAGATTCTCGCTCAGTACCTTGTAGAAGCTAATTAAGTTGGTTTGACATGATCTGTTCCTTACAAACCAATGCTGACTTTTGCTAATAAACTTAGTTGCCCGTAGGTGATCCTCCATGCTTTTCCTCAAAATACCTTCTAATATTTTACCCACTATAGAGGTTAAACTAACTGGTCTATAGTTTCCAGGATTATTTTTAGTTCCCTTTTTAAATAAAGCCACTACCTCAGCTATGCGCCAATCCTTTGGTACCATGCCTGATCTAATTGAACTATTGAAAATCAAGTATAGTGGTTTTGCTAGCTGTGTCCTAAGCTCCATAATAACCCTAGGATGAAAATCATCTGGCCTGGTGATTAATTAATCTTTATTTTGCTTAGTCTCTCCAGGACTACTTCCTCACTTAAACAAGTATCTAGCCAAGAGTCATTACCTTCACTGTCGTTAAGCACTACTATCACCTGCGCATCCTCCCTGGTGAATACTGAGGGGAAAAAATTGTTCAATATTTCCGCTTTTAATTTGTCATTGTTTATCAAAGCTCCCAATTCATCTTTTAATGGGCCCACGTTCTCCTTCTTCAACCTTTTACTGTTTATATATTTCTAAAACTTTTTAGGATTGGTTTTATTCTCTATAGCGATTTGCTTTTCGTTTGCAATTTTAGCTGCACTTATTACTTTTTTGTATCTTTTATTGCACTCCTTGTAATACCGGAATGACTCCTCCACTCCATTAGATTTAAATGTTTTGAAAGCATGCCTCTTATTAGCCATTGCTTCTTTGACCTCCTTAATACCTTTGTAGATAGCAACCCTTAGCTCACTCTTCAGCTAACAATTATATTTGGTTATATATATATATATATATATATATATATATATACACATACATACAGATAGAAGATTTGTATGGTTCATGTAGAATACTGCTGGTATGAATCTAATCAGGGTTAACAAATTGAGGAGTTAATGCCTTGACATGTTTCCAGGTTTCATCCAATGGTGTAAAGTTCATAATTCCTGAAGTGCTTGAAGTACCCTCACTGCACCTGATTATTTAATTAATCTATTTTCAGGTGTTCCAGAGCAGAGGGGTCAGATTGATGTTCTAGAAAAAAATATTCAAGAGGCCCAATAATTCACAGTAGTTGAATAAACAGATCAAATCCGTCATCTGCGCAATCCAACCTTTTTATTGTTTAACCTCTATCTATAGCATATTATTCTTCTTTTACATAGTTGTATATTAAAAATGTTATATACTTATAATATAAGAGTGTCACTGAGGATTAAGCAGGAACACATTATGGGTGGTATGTAATAGGGTGTGAAAATCAGGATGTGAAAGACACATGAAACAGTGAAAAGAGTGGAGAAGTGAGCCTGTGGTGAAGTTGCCCATGGCAACCAATCAGCTGCTCCGTACAATTGGATATTATGCAAATTATAAAAGTTACTTCAAAGCTGATTGGTTGCCATGGGCAACTTTTCCACAGGCTCACTTTTCCACTCTTTTCACTGCTTCATGAATAGACCCCTAATGAGAGTTTTCCTGTTTTTTTAAAGTGCCAATCTTTTACATGGCAAAATCAACCTGGTTTTGCCATGTAAATGAGAAACACACACACACAGGAGAAATGGGAATAGTGAACAGTATGCTGTGCTAATGTGAGTAGCAGGCCCGCCATCAAGGTGGGACGGTGGGTACTCCAGTCTCGGGCTCGGACTGAGATGGGGCCCGGGTGCTTGTAGTCAGGATCAGGGACACAGGTCAGCTGCCTGCCTGCACATCGGCAGGCAGCAACGGATGGACAGAGACAGAGCCGCGGTCTTCGGACATATTCTTAATACAGAGCCGGCCGTGAGCCAATCGGAGCTCACGGACCGGCAGCCAATCAGGAGCTGCCAATCGGAGATCACGGACCGACAGCCAATCAGGAGCTGCCATTCGGAAGCTCCTGATTGGATGCCGGTCCGTGAGCTCCAATTGGCACATGGCCGGCTCTCTATTAAGAATATGGCCGCGGGCACCAAAGTGCCTCCAATGCATTTTGTCCCTCCGTGGCTGCCTGTAATGGAGGCTGTAAGTACAGCTGTATCTCACCAGTAAAATCAGCGGCTACGCCTCCTGCCAGGCATTTGCCTCCATTCCGTGAGGCACACTGCCACCTTACTGGCATTAGGAATCTGACGGCCCGCCTCCAGGTGTCTGTATCACACAGGCAGCGTTAGCTGTTGTAGCTGCATTGAGCAATTTGGAACAGGCGGCTGTGCTCTCAGCTGGGCACTTCGTATCCGACCCACGCAATCACACCGGTGCTTTGCCGGTATTGGAAACTTGTATGCCACCTCCAGATACTAGTGTCCACACAAACAGGGGTATCTCTTGACGCGTTTCTCAGCCTACTGTCAACGGCTGTTTCATCAGAAGTATACACTCCCCTTCCAACTCACTACTTTTATCCAAAAGGCGCAGCAATCACCCATCATCTCATTAGGTTCTTTTAACCCTTTCACCTTAGGATCATTAATAGCAATATACATGCACATAATAAAACATTATAGTATTGATATTTTAACACATGAATAAAAACAAATTTACAACTCATAACTATTTAATATTCTTTGGGGCCGATTCTCCAACAACTGACACACATAAAACACCATCTAATTCATTTTAAATTTTTAATTGTTAAATTAATTTTCACTTATCCTATTAAATCCCTATTTTTTTTTAAAGCTCACATTGCTGTTCTAAACAGACTATAAATTGGTTATAAATTTATTAAACCTCCTTTCTGATGGCAGCCCTGGTGGGTAATATGAGCAGCTCAATATGGGAATTGAGAGTATTTAAGAGACTTGAGCGCTAGTGTATGTGTAATGTGAGAAGGATACAATTAAACAGAAACAAAAAGGAAACAAAGAAGAAACAAATAATAAAAGTAAAATAAATAAATAAATGCAAGCAGTTACTAATGATACAAGGTCTTTTCATAGGTATATGGAATGTGAGAATTCCCTGTTATAAACAGCAGCTTCTAGGCTGTTGTTTAGTCCATATTAGCCCGTCTGGACTGAAGGTGATGCTTTCACTACCTTACCCTATCGTTGGCGGCGTGTGTGATGCCGATTGCAGGGGTCCACGGAGAGATGTAGCAGGGACACGTCCTTGTCTCTGCGGCGTCTGCTGTAATCAGGGTCGGATTAAGGCTATGGGGGGCCCAGGGCGCACTCAGTCAGGGGGGCCCCTAACAAAGATGCACGCAACGAATACACACACACATATACCCACACAGTGCAGCACCCCAGGCGTCTGAATTAAATACTATAACAGCGGCATATATTTGGTAACGTTTCTGTGCCGTTTATACTGTAGGTGCGCCTTTCGTCAGGCACTGAAAAGTTGCCAAATATATGCCGCTGTTATAGTGTTTATTTCAGCTGCCTGGAGTGCTGCACTATGGGGGTAATTCCAAGTTGATTGCAGCAGGAAATTTTTTAGCAATTGGGCAAAACCATGTGCACTGCAGGGGGGGCAGATATAACATGTGCAGAAAGAGTTAGATTTGGGTGGGTTATTTTATTTCTGTGCAGGGTAAATACTGGCTGCTTTATTTTTACACTGCAATTTAGATTGCAGATTGAACACACCACACCCAAATCTAACTCTCTCTGCACTTGGTATATCTGCCTCCCCTGCAGTGAACATGGTTTTGCCCAATTGCTAAAAAATTTCCTGCTGCGATCAACTTGGAATTACCCCCTATGTGGGGATATATGTGATTCAGATTGTGCGGGCACCCGGCGCTGAAGGCTTTTTTCTACAGGGAGAGCCGGACACCTTGCTGTGGTGTGCGTGTGTATTTTTTATAATGTGTGGGTGGGTGCATGTCACAGCTACTTACTGAGGACATCTGCTCCAATCCACTGCCTCCTCTTCTAGATACTTGGTTTTCTCTGCCTTCAAATCTGCAGACATGTAAAAGTACAGAATCCTATGAATGTATGAACCCTAGCACTATGTCAATCTGGCCAATATAATATGTCCCAGTCGATACCACCAGGAGACACATATCTGCATTGCATGGAGAGCCATGCAATTTCGATAGGCATTCCTGGGAGGTGATTGGAGAGTGGCTAATGGTGGTAGACCTGTCAATGTCAGAGACTGCGTCAAAAGACGCAGTTCCACTGGCACTGGCAGCCACGATCCAATGGACAGTCAGAGCACCAAAGGGATTCTATAATGTCTGATGGTGCAACCAATATTTGATCGATGTCCCGTCTTCATGCGCACATTGACAGATCTTCACTACAGCTGGTGGACGTCACATAAGGGCGCCCACCGACTGCGGCATTAGCATAAAGAAGTAGTAGCAGCTGCTGCAGCTACTGCAGATTCACCCACCTCCAAATCAGGCTCAGTATTAAAACAACCCCACCACCCAGATAACAGTAATATACCCCCATAATATTAATATACCCCCCAGCCCACCACCCAGATAGCAGTAATATACCCCCATAATATTAATATACCCCCCAGCCCACCACCCAGATAGCAGTAATATACCCCCATAATATTAATATACCCCCCAGCCCACCACCCAGATAGCAGTAATATACCCCCATAATATTAATATACCCCCCAGCCCACCACCCAGATAACAGTAATATACCCCCATAATATTAATATACCCCACAGCCCACCACCCAGATAACAGTAATATACCCCCATAATATTAATATACACCTCCCCCAGCCCACCACCCAGATAGCAGTAATATACCCCCATAATATTAATATACACCCCATTTCACCACCCAGATAACAGTAATATACCCCCATAATATTAATATACCCCCCAGCCCACCACCCAGATAGCAGTAATATACCCCCATAATATTAATATACCCCCCAGCCCACCACCCAGATAGCAGTAATATACCCCCATAATATTAATATACCCCCCAGCCCACCACCCAGATAGCAGTAATATACCCCCATAATATTAATATACCCCCCAGCCCACCACCCAGATAACAGTAATATACCCCCATAATATTAATATACCCCACAGCCCACCACCCAGATAACAGTAATATACCCCCATAATATTAATATACACCTCCCCCAGCCCACCACCCAGATAGCAGTAATATTTCCCCATAATATTAATATACACCCCATTTCACCACCCAGATAACAGTAATATACCCCCATAATATTAATATACCCCCCAGCCCACCACCCAGATAGCAGTAATATACCCCCATAATATTAATATACACCCCATTTCACCACCCAGATAACAGTAATATACCCCCATAATATTAATATACCCCCCAGCCCACCACCCAGATAGCAGTAATATACCCCCATAATATTAATATACACCCCATTTCACCACCCAGATAACAGTAATATACCCCCATAATATTAATATACCCCCCAGCCCACCACCCAGATAGCAGTAATATACCCCCATAATATTAATATACCCCCCAGCCCACCACCCAGATAGCAGTAATATACCCCCATAATATTACTATACTCCCAGCCCACCACCCAGATAGCAGTAATATACCCCCATAATATTAATATACCCCCAGCCCACCACCCAGATAGCAGTAATATACCCCCATAATATTACTATACTCCCAGCTCACCACCCAGATAGCAGTAATATACCCCCATAATATTACTATACCCCCCAGCCCACCACCCAGATAGCAGTAATATACCCCCATAATATTACTATACTCCCAGCCCACCACCCAGATAGCAGTAATATACCCCCATAATATTAATATACCCCCAGCCCACCACCCAGATAACAGTAATATACCCCCATAATATTAATATACACCTCCCCCAGCCCACCACCCAGATAACAGTAATATACCCCCATAATATTAATATACACCTCCCCCAGCCCACCACCCAGATAACAGTAATATACCCCCATAATATTAATATACCCCACAGCCCACCACCCAGATAACAGTAATATACCCCCATAATATTAATATACACCTCCCCCAGCCCACCACCCAGATAACAGTAATATACCCCCATAATATTAATATACCCCACAGCCCACCACCCAGATAACAGTAATATACCCCCATAATATTAATATACTCCCAGCCCACCACCCAGATAACAGTAATATACCCCCATAATATTAATATACACCCCATTTCACCACCCAGATAACAGTATTATACGTCCATAATATTGATATACCCCACAGCCCACCACCCAGATAACAGTAATATACCCCCATAATATTAATATACACCCCATTTCACCACCCAGATAACAGTATTATACGTCCATAATATTAATACACCCCCCCAATCCACCACCCAGAAAACAGTACTATACCCCATGATATTAATACACCCCCACCCCAATAACAGTAATATAGTCCCCATAATGTTAACACCCCCCATCCTCTTAACATAACCCCCACAAATAACATCAATACAACTCCAGACTGCATTAATATACCCCCCTACACTTCCCCATATACTTACCTCGGTAGGAAGTAGGCTGCCTGGTCTCAGCAGACTGCGGAGCTGGAGCTCATGGGGAGAAGGAGGGACAGTCACAGATAGAGCAGAAGAGAGGAGGAGAAATGGTGGAGGCTAGGGCAGGAATCAGGATAAACAATGACATAGGGAGAGATGAGAGAAAGGGGCGGAGCTTCACGGAGAATAGGGGCGGGGTCTCAGCCAGGAGGGGAGTGAGTAGAGGCATCCTCACAGCAGCCCATTGGTGGCAGTGAGAGATGACCAGTTAGGCTGTAACTGGCTGCTGCACTGAGTGCTGGCCCCGATGACAGCAGCTATACAGCAGCAGAAGCTGTGTGCTCTTGGGGCCAAAGTGAACAATTCTTACTGGTCCAGGGGGGCCCCAGAGATTTGGGGGGCCCAGGGTAACGTACCCCCTGGGACCCCCCCTTAATCCGGCTCTGGCTGTAATGTCAAGAGCCGGCTGTGCAAATCTTCTGTGTAGCATTATAAGTTTCTGTGTTCCCTTTTTGTGCTCCAATGTGTTTCAAATCCAGCAGGTTTTCTTTTTAAAGGCGTAGTCCCCATTTCTCAGGGTGATTTTTTTTTTTATAGTAAAACTTTAATAAATCTTTATTTAAAATTTGTTTAAAAATGGAAGGTCCAGATATTTTTGGTGGCAACCCTGTTTTCCGGGTGTTACTTCCTTTGCAGTTAAAAAAAAAAAAAGGTGTTTTTCCTTCTTTCCATTAGGCTGCTTTTAAAATAAAGATAAATATAAAAAAATAAAAAGTAAATAAAAACAAATAAAAATAAGAAAAAAGATGAAAATAAAAATAAAATGAAAAATACATAAAATTTAATTCAAAATAAATAAAATATATAAATAAAAATACAAATGAAAAAGAGAGATGAAGGAATAAGATGTAATGTATTTGTAAAAAAGGGATATGTGTATTTTTATGTTCATTTCAGATTTTTTTTGATGTTTGTGATCTTCTGGTCTTCATGATGAAGCCTATTTTCATCTGTGTTGTAGAAAGGCTTTTAGTTCTATGTCAGTATTTAAACCGTCTGGTTCCAATGTTTTTAATTTATGTATCCATTTGGTTTCAGTTATTTTCAGTGTGTTTATGATATTGTCTCCTCTCCAATGTGGAGTTATAAGTTGAATTCCAATTAAGCTGAGCCCTTTAGGGTCTTGGCTGTGGGTCCTGAGGCCTCTGTTTATGTTGTATATGTGTTCCGCTATTCTTACTTTTAATGTGTTTGGTTTGGCTCATGTATTGGATTCCGCATGGGCATTTCAACAGACAGATAGTTCCTTCTGAGTTGCAGGATATGTTTTCTTTTGTTTCCTGCTCTTGCTTCGTTATTCTTGATTTAATTCGTTGGGTTGGTTTTGTGATAGCATTCTTGATTCTGCATCCCATGCAGTTCATACAATAATGAAAGCCTTTTGTGTGATCTGTTTTAGATTTTTGTTCTTGTTTAGGAAGATGGCTTTTTGTTAAGGTTTGTTGTAGATTTCTTGATTTGCGGTAGATAATCCTTGGTTTTTCTTGCAGTTCTCCTGGTTTTAGGTTTTAGTCCAAAAGTAAGATGTGCCAATGAGTGTTGAGAATTTTTTCAATTTCTACATGGTTACTGTTGAACTGGGTGATGAAAGACAATGGTAATTCCTGTTGTCTTTTTGGTTTGAAGTTTATGAGTTCCTTTCTTTCCAATTTGCTGACATTCTCCACTTGTTGTTGCAAAGTTGATTCTTTGTATCCCTTTTTTATGAATTTCTCTTTTAGTTTTTCACTTTGTATTCTAAACGTGTCATCTTCTGTACAGTTTCTACGTATTCTCCGAAAGTGTCTCATGGAATGTTGCCTATTCATTGTCTGTGGTGGTTGCTGTGAAATGATAACACAGTATTTCCATTGACTTTTTTGATATGTGTTATATTGTATCCTTCTCAATTACACACACACTTGTGCTGAAGTCTCTTAAACACACAGGAGAAAGCTGAAGTATTGATTGGACAGAGTGATTTTAAGAAGGACTTGGGTAAGTCAGAGTTGATCTCAGCAGCAAATTTGTTAGCAGTTGGGCAAAACCATGTGCACTGCAGGGGAGGCAGATATAACATGTGCAGAGAGAGTTAGATTTGGGTGGGTTATTTTGTTTCTGTGCAGGGTAGATACTGGCTGCTTTATTTTTACACTGCATTTAGATTAACAGCTTGAACACACCTCACCCAAATCTAACTCTCTCCGCACATGTTATATCTGCCCCCCCCCCCCCCCCTGCAGTGCACATGGTTTTGCCCAACTGCTAATAAATTTGCTGCTGCGATTAACTGTGAATTAGGCCCTTATTCTATTAAGGGAGGAATTTTCTACTAATAATTTAGCATATTGGGGGTAATTCTGCGTTAATTGCAGCATAAACTTTGTTAGCAGTTGGGCAAAACCATGTGCACTGCAGGGGGGGCAGATATAACATGTGCAGAGAGAGTTAGATTTGGGTGTTTTTTTGTTTCTGTGCAGGGTAAATACTGGCTGCTTTATTTTTACACTGCAATTTAGATTGCAGATTGAACACACCACACCCAAATCTAACTCTCCCTGCACATTTTATATCTGCCCCCCCCCCCCCCTGCAGTGCACATGGTTTTGCCCAACTGCTAACAAAGTTCCTGCTGCAATCAACTCAGAATTACCCCCATTATACATCCTTGAGTAGTACGATTGCTACCATTTTTGGAGATGCCGGTCTAAGCATTGAACAGCTCTGAGGAAGTCGATAATTTGACAAAACGCGTTGGTAGATTAATGCAATAGTGAAAAGTGGGCACACTTGGTGTATATGAGCTCACACATCAAGTTTAGCAACATTTGGGCCATCTAAATCACTTTGCATTTGCGATGTAAGATACTTTTAAAACTTTTAGGAATAAAATAATTTAAAAAGATTTAAATATATAATGAAGATCTTTATCATTTTAAAGCAAGTTTCCTACAGATGAACGTGCAGTTACGGAGTGCAGCTAATGAGGTCACTCTTTCCAATTCAAATGTATCAAGGGATTAGTATGGCAATTGGCCACAACAGTGTACCAATCATTCCTCCCTTACCAATGAACTTGCTAATATATACAAAAGACCTCAAATGTGACTGTTCTGCGACCGCTTTAGCGCCATTTGCTGTAGTCATGCCGCTATAATATATGATATGCTAATGCCAGTGAGGTATGGCAAAGCTGGGGAGGCACTGGCTAGTACCAGAGTCAGATTTACACACGCATACATGATTTGAGGGTGAATGTTGACTATAAAAATGATTAGAATAATACAACGATGATATGAATAATACAAATATATTATTTTTAAATTATAATATATCTTCTTTATATTATTCTAATCATTTTTATAGTCAAAATTCTGGAGTATTCGGGAGTATAACAGGCGAGGCTCTGCCTACCCTACCTACCCTGACCGCACATCATGATATGTGAGGCTCTACCTACCCTACCTACCCTGACCCCACATCATGAGAGGTGAGGCTCTGCCTACCCTACCTATCCTGACCGCACGTCATGAGAGGTGAGGCTTTGCCTACCTTACCTACCCTGACCACACGTCATGACAGGTGAGGCTCTGCCTACCCTACCTATCCTGACCGAACGTCATGACAGTGAAGGCTCTGCCTACCCTACCTTCCCTGACCACACGTCATGACAGGTGAGGCTCTGCCTACCCTACCTATCCTGACCGAACGTCGTGACAGGTGAGGCTCTGCCTACCCTACCTACCCTGACCTCATGTCATGACAGGTGAGGCTCTGCCTACCCTAGCTTCCCTGACCACACGTCATGACAGGTGAGGCTCTGCCTACCATACCTATCCTGATCACACAAGCTTGTACACCTTCCCTGGTGTACAAGCATGTGTCTGAATGTGAGAGGACAGGGACGCCCACTTTCAATGTCTTTAGATGCTGTAATAGCACTTGGTGCATTTTTAGATGCCACCATAGGATGCACTATGGAAACTTGCTCCTGCTCTATGCTAGGTTCAGATTCTAGGTTTTATTACTTTTTTAATTGGTTTCAATAAAACATGTATACGTTTCTGGAATTATTTTAACATTTATTTTAAGACCCAGATCCTCAGTTGCTAATGCTACTACATATTTACTGATGCAAGTGCTAAACCCTATGCCCTTTAGTATTCAAAGTTACCAATAAGGTTATTGCTGAAGTACAGATGTAATTATAGATGTGTGACTTGAGGAATTCTCAAACATCTTCTGGATTTTTAATGATGGGAACAAAATCTCACTTCATCACCAGCTAACCTGACCTGAATGTCTTGCTGAGCAAGATGTAGACTCAGCTTTTTGCAGGCTGATATACTGTAACTGCTTTGTAGCCATCCAAGCTGATACTACATGCAGTACTTGCAATAAATGGTGCCTAGTATATGAAGTGAGGCGTCAGGGAAGGTGAACAGTCTGGTGAATATGTCCATGTTTATTGACCTGAGAATATCACAGACAAGTGACTTTTTCCTCCAGGTCAGCAAGACGTCCTTAGTGTTTAGTCGTTTGACATTAAATTGATCTAATGGTTAGTTTGCCTTTCACTTGTACTTTAAAGAGGAATGACCCAACAACTAAACAACCCGCCAAACTTAATTACCCTTAATAAAATACTGTAAGAAAACAAAATGTTTTTGAGTTGGTCCCACATGCTATGATCCTTAGAACGTCAATGGAATAATATCAGGCAATGGAAAATGTCAGACCAGAGCCTTCTTAAATAAGGCTGTTGCAAATTGGTGTTTTTCCAATGACATTACAGTAGAGGGCTCAAAGAGATCAACATGCATGCCTATGAGCATCGATGGTGCCATAAATGTTTAAAAATAATGGCATCACACCATTAAAGGTTTGCACCTATTGATGGACAGCCCTCCTGTGGTGAACAATTAGGGAAGTGGGTGGGGCTTATCACCACACCAGGAGTGGGGCTAAGCTCTGTGCCAACTGGTTTGAGGGCAAACCAAGCATTGCTGCCTGACAGCCATCGATGGTGGAGAACCATGCTGTCGCCACCATCGCTGGCAAAACAATTGACTGTATGTGGCAAACCATTGATTGTAGTTAACCATCAATAGCCATCCCCAGTTCCGTTGCAGCCTGGACCCAGTGTAGGAGGGAGCATTGCCAGCACTGATAGATGGCGAACTGCTGACGATGGTAGCAGCTGACATTTCACTGGAAATAACTGGTCTCCACTACATAAGTGCATTATCGCCACTGTGAACACATTGCTATTATTTATGACACAGATTGTAGCTAAACATGTGTATGAAAAGTACTAAATAAGCATCTTGCTTTGTATATATAATTATTGATTTACTAATGTATTGAAATTAAATATACATCAAAACAATCCCATTCAAACATGCACTAGGAAATGGAACAGGCTTAAGGGGGGTACACAAGGAGCAATGTTTATTTAATTTCTGAGCAATCTGACTAGATTGCTTAAAAAATGTAGAACACATTGCTCCACGTGTAGGGGTGCCGGTGACAGCGATACGCGGCCCCGTGCATTGCTATCGCTGGCTCTAGATATGGCATGCCTGCCAAATCTAGTAGATCGCTCATTTCACAACTGGGTGAAGTGAGCGCCCCCCCCTCCTCCCCCACGCTTAGCACACATCGCGCTGAGTGCTGACCGGGGGGAGAGATGTGTGCTAAGCGGTCCGCGCTAGATCAGTCAGCACATATCTTTCCCATTTGTATCCCCCTTTACCATACTATCTTTTAAACCGTGACACTCATGAACTATACAGGTTCTGTGGCTGGCTGACTTCATACCTGCATATTACCTGGTTTTAATCAGCCAGAGAACCTGTGTAATTCAAGAGTGTCTCTGTTTGAAGGGATTGTATAGTAAACCTAACTAGGAAGCACAATGTTTACAAAGTGCCATAAACGTTCTGTAAAGGATTGAGAACGACTAGGAAGAGATAAAGAAATAAGCTCAGTCCCAGGAATAAAACAACAATATAAATTTATAATGTTATATGTCATTTTATGTATTTGTCTTCTAAAAAGAAACAGAATGCTAAGGAGCTTTGTTATTTGCTATTACACAAAAGATTAAATTGAATAATAAAAAAAAGGTTTTCATTCACAAATAGTGATAGCTTTAAATTTCAAATAATATATTGTTTCTAGGATATATTCTGTTAATGTCTCCTGGGTCATGATTTTTATCTTATATCCCTTTTTCACCTAAACCCCGGGTCTGACACAAGATTTGGAACTCAGGGGCAGATGTATTAAGCCTGGAGAAGTGATAAAGCAGTGATAACTGCAAGGTGATAACACACCAGCCAATCAGCTCCAATATGTAAATTTACAGTTAGTGGCTGATTGGCTGGTGCGTTATCACCTTGCACTTATCACTGGTTTATCACTTCTCCGTGCTTAATAAATCTGTTTCAAGTGATTTACACCTTTCCACCGCAGTTCCGAACTGGATTGCAGTAGCACTGTGAGTTTCTCAGCAGCAGAAGAGACTCCGGCTGTGTCCCCTGACATCACTGGCCCCAACCCTGGATATATGTCAGTGCTGCAGCAAACAGCGTCCCCGCCGTGGATCTCCCCATGCTGTTAACAGGAGCCAGGTCAGAAGGCCCAGTTTACACTGACTCTTAGGGTGGAATTCAAATGTATGAAAAGTCGGTTGGGTGTCTGTTTTGTCCTGTCTATTAGATAGGAAAAAACAGACTCCCAACTGACTTTTCAAACATTTGAATCTCCCCCTTAATCTGGGACCAACCCTACATTTTAGCCGCATTGGATTCCCAAGTCACTGGACCTGGATTAGTTGCGGGCTGGGATATCATGGCAATAACTCAGATTTTAGCAGCAAGGGAAAGATGTATTATATTTTGAGAATTCGGCAAAAAATAATAAAAAAGTGGAAATAGGATGTACAATGGCAAATTTGAGGTTGCTGTGAGACCTAGTGCAAGCCCAGGGGGGATCCTGGAGCTCCCTCCAAAGCTCCCAATATGAATATAGAACAGGTAGAAAAAAGTGGTTCCTCCCAATTGGCGCAAGTCAGATGTTACTAATATACATCCCCTTTAACAGGGTGCTGAAAGACATTTAAAGTCTAAAAGGTCCAGCCAGAGTGTAATGTTAAAAACACGACGTTTTAGTATTGACACTACACTTAAAACATAGAATAAAAATTATTTTGCAATGACAAATGAAAGCTCGAATGGAAAAAAATCCTACCAAATGAAAGAACAGGAGCCGCAGGTGTGGAATGCAAGGTGCGTTTGCCATCCACTACCCACGGACGTTTATGGACTGTTGGACCAAGTAAAAGACTTTGTTTGGAAATAAACCTTAGGAACCTTATGCAGGGTATTTTCCCGGGAGTATCCTGCATTCCACACCTGCTGCTCCTGTTTTAAGGGTAGTGTCAATATTAAAACGTCATGTTTTTAACATTACACTCTGACTGGACCTTTTAGACTTTAAATGTCTTTCAGCACCCTGTTATAGGGGATGTATATTAGTAACATCTGACTTGCGCCAATTGGGAGGAACCACTGTTTTCAACCAAAAAAGTGGAAATGTCCGAAAAAATAAGGACTAATAGTAGTGAGTTTATAAAGAAAACAAAAGCCAACAGCTGGCTGAAATGGACTTTGGTGTTCCCCTGCCTATTACATTAACCAGCACCTGGGATAATTACTGTACATCATTTATCAGGGCTCCTATGATGCCCAAAAACTAACAGGATTCACCAGCCGTCACTAGTCATGGTCTAGCTATGTCAGGAATTCCCAACCACGGTCCTCAAGGCACACAACAGTCCAGGTTTTAGTGATATCCAGGCTGCAGCACAGGTGACGTAATTAGTAGCTCATTTATTTTGATTTAAACATCTTTGCTGCAGACTGGATATCACTTAAACCTGCACTGTTGGTGTGCCTTGAGGACCGTGGTTGGGAATGCCTGAGCTATGTAATGGTCTAACTAAGTAATTAAAGACACGCAGAAAAGTTGAGACCCTTAAAACATAATAATTATCTATCAATTATCCTGATAGCCCATAGCATGTGGAGCTCTATGCCTCTCCTACCAGCATGATCAATTAACTCTGTGATTAAATAGCTTTGGGAAAATTACTTCTTAAGGTAAACAAATTAGGCATTACTGATTACATACAAGGATCCTTGAACAGAATTTTTAGAGAATGTGTTGTGTTTGTCATGTTTCTTCATCAGTGGGGCTTTACCATCTACCTATTTCTCTCTAGGAAAACAAATTGAGAAAGGGATGTTTAAGGATGTATCCAAACACAATTCCTAGGGAAATGTCTTTTCTACAGCTGTCCACACACCTAAAAAAGATCTTTCCAGCCAGCCAACCACTGTAGTGGTTGGAATGAAAATCTGGCAATGTATGAGACCAAATGACAAAGGACCATTTAACCAATTTGAACAACCATGGGGGTCATTCCGACCCGTTCGCACGCAGCGGTTCTTCACTGTGGTGCAAACGGGTGAGAACTGCGCTTGCGTGGCTCACGCAATGCACACGCGCGTCATTGCCCAGCGGCAGCCGTCGCCAGGCAATGACAGGAAGGGAGAAGAAAGTGATCGCTAGTGCGATAGCAAGAAAATTGAAAGCGGGGGGGAAGTTCCGGGGCGGATACTCACCATTTTCCGGGCGTGGAGAGCCGAATGCAGGCGTGTCCAGGCGTTTGGAGGGCGGATGTCTGACGTCAATCCCGGGACCTTCGTCGCTGGATCCGTCGCACAGGGTAAGTAGGTCTGACCCTGGTCTTGTTTTGCAGGAAACTTTTTTTGCATAGCAGGGATGCACAAGCGATCGCAGCCCTGCTATGCTAAAATACACTCCCCCATAGGCGGCGTCAAGGTGATCGCACGAGCAGCAAAAAGTTGCTACGTGCGATCAACTCAGAATGAGGGCCCATGTTCGTACATTTTCCGGTGTTTGGGAGCAAACGGCTGATTATCATTTGCTCTTATTGTGTACACTACTAGATTTTCGCTCCAACCATCTAACTACTGTGCTTAGCTGGTTGATAATGTAATCTTAAGAAGTGTTATCAACTTAAGCACAGCCCTCATCATAGCAACTTTTACAGATAATTTATTTTAGCACTTGATATTTATTGGTGTGACCCATGTTTTCAGTTGACCAATAAATTCAATCTCTTTCGTCCTAGAAATAATAGCTACTTTAGAATGTTGAATGATCAGAGACTTCGCTATTAATTGCACAGTACAGATTCATTCATCATAGATCAATTTGACATGGAGCTCTCATTCCATCTATAGACACCGCTCCAGTTGAGTCTTTAATGCAGGGACTTTACACCTTTCTAAAGACATATTGGGATAGGCAGTACATTCTTAAGGTGTAGCCAACAATGTAAGTAAGGCTGCGCCTCAGTCGGATGGATCTCTGTGCACAGATGCAAATGGGGAATTCTTGCACACAGTGGATGCATAGCTGTGAATTTATGCATTTTCAGGCAAGTCATATAGAACTGAGACAGATCTGCCCTTCCGTGAAATCGGATGTTTCAGGGCTAAGACAATGTAATCTAGGACATTTATGACATTGCCACACTATACCACCACCTGTGTTTATGAATGTGAACTGCAGCTGCATACCCCAGTAAGAAGACTACTTCAGAGGTGGGCAATTATTTCAGCTGGGGGCCACTTAACACATTCCAGCGAATATTCGAGGGCCGCATACAAAATATCCTCTCCCTCCCTAGGCACAGTTGCCAGCTCCCCTCCCTCCCTACCTGGGCATACTTGCCAGCTCCCCCCAAAAAAACTTGCCATACCTAGCACCCCCTCCCCCCTTGCCAGGCAGGTTTCGCTGCCACCCCCAGACTTAAAAGTATGGATGCCCTGCAGCCACAGTACCTTAGTCTATTCCATTCTCCACTTTACCACTGGGCTCAGTTACCACCTCCCTTCTCTCCCTCCCTGCCTGGCCACAGTTACCAGCTCCCATCCCTCCCTTCCTGGGCACAGTTGCCAGCTCCCCTCTCTCCCTCCCTGTGCACAGTTACCAGCTCCCATCCCTCCCTCCCTGGGCACAGTTGCCAGCTCCTCTCTCTCCTTCTCTGCCTGGGCACAGTTACCAGCTCCCCTCTCTCCCTGCCTGGGCACAGTTACTACCTCCCCTCTCTCCCTTCCTGCCTGGGCACAGTTACCAGCTCCCCTCTCTCCCTCCTTCCCTCCCTCCCTCCCTCCATGGGCACGGTTACCAGCTTCCCTTCCTGCCTGCCTGCCTAGGTACAGTTACCACCTCCCCTCCCTCCCTGCCTGGCCACAGTTACCAGCTCCCATCCCTCCCTGCCTGGGCACAGTTGCCAGCTCCCCTCTCTCCCTCCCTGCCTGGGCACAGTTACCAGCTCCCCTCTCTCCCTCCGTGCCTGGGCACAGTTACCAGCTCCCTCCCCTCTCTGGACACAGTTATTATTTAGTTTTACACAGTTGCCAATTCCTCCCTCCACCCCCTGCCTCCCTGGGCACAGTTGCCACCCCCCTCCCCACCTCCCTCTCCCTGGGCACAGTAGCCATTTACTCCCTACGTCCATTGGCACAGTTACAGCTCCCTCCCCAAACCCATACTGGACACTCCTGCCCCCTCACCAGGCTGGTCCCACTGCCCCCGCCAGCCAAGCATGTGTACCTTAAGCGCCCTCTCTTAGTCTCAGGTTCAGTGCTGTCCTGTCTGTACTGCATTGAAACTTCCCACCACCCGCATACATGGCCACGATACGTTTTTGGTTCCGTCTCCAACACCGCCCAACACCTGACATCATAAGGAATTCCGTCCGGCTGCACCCATGTGACCATGATTTTCTTAGTGGCACCTGCGGCTTGGAGGCAGCTACTGTAGTGCAATGACAAGTATCTCAGCCAGTTGGTCCACTTGTAATTGTGCACTGATAGGAGCCGGCGGGCCGGGCTGGAATGGTTCGCCTGCTGCATCTAGCCCACAGGCCGTATTTTGCCCACCCCTAGTCTACTTATTGGTCTATTCAATTCAAGAATAGAATTGCTGGAAAAACTGCAGTTTCCGATATTTTAAGGTCAAATCCTTATTCGACCTATTCAATCAAACTGCCGTGTATCCGACAAGTTTGAAATTCTGACTTGTTGGAAAACACATGGATCCCACGTGTTTTGTCAGATTAGCGGCCAAATCTGATAGGTTTTAGCCCCGTTTCCGACAATGTCTATCTGACTGGATTGCCATTGTCGGAAACGGCCAAAACCTGTCGGATTTGGCCGCTAATTGAATACTGAAATGTCGGATCCTTTCCATCGGAAAGGATCTGACATGGAATAATGTATAATGATGAATAGAAATATGTATGCATAAAAGGAAATAATACTCAAAGAAATCTAATATATGATTACATCTGCGTTTACTATATAAGTCCATCAATAGTGTTTGACTCACTCCTGATATTCCTGTTTTGAAAATACAGGCTCATTAGATTACTACATAAATTACTTACCAGCAAAGCCGACCCTAACCAATATGATGCCCTAGGCAAGATTTTGGCTGGTGCCCCCTAGCACGGGTGCTAGTTCCGCCTCTGACCCTGCACCCTTTCCCAGCACCATCACCCCTCACCCATAGCAGTCCTAATTTTTTGTGCTCCTACCCCCTATAATTTAAATAGGAAAAGTGCACACATTCAGTGAACTTTTTTTGCTCTTTATTCACATTAGACCACACCGTAGTGCCCTTTCTATACGTTACACCACACACCTTAAACACATAATGCCACACATTAATAATGCATTTATACACATAATCCCACACAATAATGCCCCTAACACATATGACACACATTATTAATGTCCTTATAAACATACACTGTGGCTGTATCTGCATACGAAATGCTATGTTACAGTGATTTCCAGGAATAAACTGTAACGTAACATTTTGTATGCAGATACAGCCACAGTCACACATAGAATATAGGCATGCTGCATATCATTTTACTCAGCAGAAGCTGCTTGTGCCCCTAGGCATATCAGATGCCCTAGGCATTTGCCTACTTTGCCTATGCCTAGGGCCAGCTCTGCTTACCAGTGAGAGTGACATATAATCTAGTGGGAATCACATTACAAATTGATTGGCAAACTAATACCATATTTAAATATTTTGTTCTAGAAAGGAGACTTCAAAAATAAAATCACCATAAGACGCAATACCATCTGAGTTTATTGATACAATTTATGTTTAAGAGTGATTATATGTGCATTGACATTCTCACATACAGAACATTTTGTTATCACAATTTTCCTACATTTTCACCTTTCATCTCTTTTCAGTATTTTGCAGTTTTTAAATAATTTGAATAAATCAATAAAAGTTAATTCTTATCTTTAGGTGCACCACACCAAGACAAATGGTTTCCTTCTTCCCTGTTATAAGTTAGTAAATATGCCTTTCGCGGCAGCCCACTATTACAGCCACTTTCTGTGTGACCCAGAATCAGCCCCAGCATGCACAGTATCAGAATATTGTAGAGATGTGTACAGACCCCACTGTTTTGGTTCTAATTCATCAATGTGTTTTGGTGAAACCACCCTTAAGTGCTTTTGTTCAGATATGCATTTTGGTTCAGTTAAAAAATGTATTAAAAAAAACCTGATAATCATTTCTAAAAAATGATACAAAATTTATATATATATAAAAAAAAAAAAGATATTTACTAAGCCTTGGATGTAGGTAAAGTGGACGGAGATAAAGTAACAGCCAGTCAGCTCCCAAATGACATTTTTCAAATCCAGCCTGTGACATGACAGTTAGGAGCTGATTGGCTGGTATTTTATCTCCGTCCACTTTACCTCCATTCAAGGCTTAGTAAATAGACCCCTAAATGTAGTATACTGGGGCAGATGTATTAAGCTTGGAGAAATGATAAAGCAGTAATAAGTGCAAGGTGATAACGCACCAGCCAGTCAGTTCCAATATGTAAATTGTCAGTTAGGAGCTGATTGGCTGGTGCGTTATCACCTTGCACTTATCACTGCTTTATCACTTCTCCATTCTTAATATATCTGCCCCATGTTATTGTGGAGATGTGTCCGGTACTCCGGGACATATCCCATCAGCAGCACGCAGGGGATTTGTGTCCCCTGCGGGAGTGTGTGTGTGGCAGCGCTGGGGCAGCTTGTCTGCCCCCAGCGCTTGTCTGTGGGCAGGAGCGGCGGGTGTCTGGTGCAGGGATTACCCTTGTCCCTGCACCGGACCAGAGGCTGCGGAGGACTTTGAATGTTGGTGCCCTCCAGGAGCCAATCGCGGCTCCCGGAGCGGCAGCCAATCAGAGAGGGACGCGGCGAGCCAATCGGCGCTCGCCGCGTCATAGGCCCCGCCCCCGGCGTCTGACATCAGACGCCGGGCGGGAGCCTGAAGAAAAGACCGCGCGCGGGGGCGCGAAGGCAGAAGAGGACGCCGGGCGGGAGCCGAAGAGGCGCAGAAGCGCGCAGAAGAGCGGAAGAGATCCTGGCGGCGCGAGGAAGAAGTCGTCGCGGTGGGAGCTCGGGAGGCCGCGGAAGAGGCCTGAAGACGTCCGGCGGCAGGAAGATGTCCAGCGGCGGCTGGACGCGGCGAGGCGACGGCGGCGCCGCTGGCCAGGACGGGCCAGCGGCCGAAGATTAAAGAAGAACGCCGGAGGGGTCACCAGGGGTGGGAAGCAAAGGGCTGGCGAAGCTCCCCCCTGGTGCCTCTCCCAGCGGGTCAGGTAGGCCCTTTTCAGGTGCCCCTGTACCCGCTCCTCCCTAGACCACCGGGTGTTCGGGCATTAGGCCCGTGGGCACAGTCAGGCCCTCCCGGCCTGTGGGCAAGTAGTCGGGCCCTCCCGGCCCGTGGGTACCTTTAGTTGGGCCCTGCGCAGTCGGGGTCCCCCCCGGCCCGTGGCCCGGCTAAGATTTGGGGGCCATCATTTGGGTAGTTTGGGTATTAGGCCCAAGCTACCCCTCCAGCGCCAGTTAGGCGGGCATTAGGCCCGAGGGCAAATACAGGCAATAGGCCTGAGGGGACAGTAGGGGGCACTAGGCCCTACTTCAGTTGGCGGCCGCTAGGGATATATAAAGGTGATGCTGGGTACTAGGCCCAGGTCACCCCACGAGTGACAAGTTAGGCGAGCGCTAGGCTCGTGGGTGAAATCAGGCCTCCGGCCTGTGGGCAGTCAGGGGGCACTAGGCCCAGTGAATCAGTGTTCCCCCGAGGTAAATAAAGGTGGTACTGGGCACTAGGTCCACGCCACCCTGAGGTGTTAGGTAGGCAGGTCCGTTTGACCTGAGCCCCTAGAAGTGTACAGGAGGTGGGCAGGCTGTGTGGCGCCCACCCCCTTCCAGCGGCAGGTAGGGATTTAAAGGGACAGCACCGTGTGATCTTGTATTCCGATATTGTGATGTAGGTTGTTACCGTGCAGGGCAAAGTGTATGCGTTGTTTAAGTTGTGCTTAGTTGTGTTGCACCACCCACACGAGCTAGTTTGAGGGCTCTGTTTATGTAGCTAGTGTAGCGGACGCACACTAGGGTAGTTCTTGGCCCTGCACGGCTGTTTCTCTTTGCCTCCTTACAGGGACCTGTAAGTGGAGAAGATCGGAGTGCAAGACTTGTGACGGTGAGTAGCATCCGTGTACGTTTGTCCCTTGTCTGTCCCCGAGCGCCGGAGTCGGGATTGCTCACGGACGTGAGAATCCTTTTCATCACACTACGTGCGAGAGCGCGAGTGTGTGAAAGCTGGGTGGCTGAGGCTTTGTGCCAGTGATGACCTTTCACCCAACCGGTGAAGGTCGCGGTCACCCCTGGAGTATCCCCTGTTCCAGTGGAAGAAGGGTCGATACCCCCTTTAAGGTAAACTATTCTCTCCTCAGCTCGGTCGTCGGTCAGCTCCGAGAGGGAATCGCCGTGTCCGGATCCGACTGAAGATTTCCAGGTCCGTTGAAGGTTCCGGTACCTGAAGGTGAGAGAGAGCTGCGCCTGGTGAGTACCGAATCTACACCTGCACGGCAGCAGGCACCACCACACGCAGCCGCACCTCTTACACTTGGCGTAGTCGGCAGGATCAGAGAGACCGGATCACGGACACGATGTGGAACGCCACCAAGAAGACCTCCCTGCGGATGGCTCCGGAACAGACTCACCCACGGACCAGAGCGACTGGGTGACGGTGTCCGGGGCAGACCTCCTGAAGATGGTGCAGCGGTCGGTCCAGCGTGGAAAGGAAGAGCACCGGGAGAAGGGGCGCAAGAAGGCCGCGGTGACGCCCTGCAAGAAATGTCGGCAAACGGGGCACTTTGCTGACAAGTGTACGTGGCGAGAGACGTCCCCAAAGAAGGTGGTCCAGGAAGCGGACCGAAGACGTCAGCAGGGCCAAGTGAAGAAGGAGTCCTGGTGTTTGCTCTGCGGAAACTACGGGCATGAGCATAACAGTTGTCCCTGGGACGAAGAGTTGAGCGAAGACGAGGTTGATTCCTGGTGTGAAAGCTGTGGAGATCCCCGACATCGGCTCCTGGAATGTCCATGGACTAAAGACAGGACGGACTACGAGGCCACGGTGAAGCAGCTGACGGAATCTCGTCAGCAGCTTTGGGACCGGGTGGCTGCATAGCCTGTGTGTGCGCTCTGCGAGGCGAGAGGACATGCGCTTCCCGATTGTCCGTGGAATGAAGACCGGATGATTGCAGATGGTCGCGCCCAGAGATGGGAGGAGGAAACCAGGGAAATGGAGCGGAAGACCCTGCTTGAAGTTAGTTCGCAGGTGCCCATTTCCTCTGAGCCGGAACCAACGGGTGGAGATTCCTCAGCGAAGAAGGTGGACCAGGAACCCGTCTTGGAGAAGGTGGCAGTGGCCCTCCCTTGTTGGAAGTGTCGGCGACCAGGACATGCGGCCAGTGAGTGCCCCTGGGAAGATGCCGCGGACCTACTCTGTCCCAAGAAAGTGACCCCAGTAAGGCAGAATCCTTTCCCGCATAAGGCGGAGGTGGACGACTGGGAGGTGAAGAGACCACGCTGCGAAGAAAAGCGTGAAGACCCAGTGACGGAGACGTCCGGAATCTCCCCGCGATGGAACCGCCCACGACCAGGATGCGCGGAACAGATGTGTCCTGGGTACTGAGAGATGCCAGCGGAAGCGAAGGAGTACGCTGAGGAAACAGAGGTGCCAGCGGAAAGGACTAAGTACGCTGAGGAGGAAAATTATACCCCAGTCCAGATATCGGAGGAGGACTCGGACTACGGTGAGCTGTCCGCCGACGAATCCCTTCAAGAACAGACGGAGGACGACTCTGGCATCGGAAGCGCCAACGAGAGTGACTGGCAGGATCGGGTGGAGTCGTGCTCCCAGTTGAATGCCCTCCATGAAGAGGAGGAGATAGTCCTGGAGCAATACCTGCCGGAAGTACCGAGTTGGACGGACGTACGGGGAGAGGATCGTGATGCCGTGGGAGGACCCGTTCCAGAGGAAGACATGGGACCTTTGGAGATGCCCCACGAGGAGATGCGACAGATGGTGGTTGTTGCCCGGGAGGAAACGGATGCCCCGGAGGATTCCGCTGTTGGGTGGTGGTCGGTACCACCCCCTGAAGACAGGGACGATGCCACTGACGATCTGAAAGGCCAGGAGTGGGTGACTGTTGTCCCCGTGGAGGAAGAGTCCCCTTGGTGGCCAACGTCGAGCGACCGTGAGGAGATGCCACTCCCCCAGAGGATCCGCCGATGGAGGTCGGGAGGTAAGAAGAGGAACCCGGAGCTGGAGGTGGAAGGAGGTGGGGTCACAGCCCGTCCGGGCTGGGCCCTCGAACACAACCTCACCGGAGGGACCTCGGAATCCCCTGACCCGCGGACAAGGGACATCGTGAGGAACTTTGTAGGGACTACAAAGGAAAAAGGGGGGGGAAATGTGGAGATGTGTCCGGTACTCCGGGACACATCCCATCAGCAGCACGCAGGGGATCTGTGTCCCCTGCGGGAGTGTGTGTGTGGCAGCGCTGGGGCAGCTTGTCTGCCCCCAGCGCTTGTCTGTGGGCAGGAGCGGCGGGTGTCTGGTGCAGGGATTACCCTTGTCCCTGCACCGGACCAGAGGCTGCGGAGGACTTTGAATGTTGGCTGCCGCTCCGGGAGCCAATCGCGGCTCCCGGAGCGGCAGCCAATCAGAGAGGGACGCGGCGAGCCAATCGGCGCTCGCGGCGTCATAGGCCCCGCCCCCGGCATCTGACGTCAGACGCCGGGCGGGAGCCTGAAGAAAAGACCGCGCGCGGGGGCGCGAAGGCAGAAGAGGATGCCGGGCGGGAGCCGAAGAGGCGCAGAAGCGCGCAGAAGAGCGGAAGAGATCCCGGCGGCGCGAGGAAGAAGTCGTCGCGGTGGGAGCTCGGGAGGCCGCGGAAGAGGCCTGAAGACGTCCGGCGGCAGGAAGATGTCCAGCGGCGGCTGGACGCGGCGAGGCGACGGCGGCGCCGCTGGCCAGGATGGGCCAGCGGCCGAAGATTAAAGAAGAACGCCGGAGGGGTCACCAGGGGTGGGAAGCAAAGGGCTGGCGAAGCTCCCCCCTGGTGCCTCTCCCAGCGGGTCAGGTAGGCCCTTTTCAGGTGCCCCTGTACCCACTCCTCCCTAGACCACCGGGTGTTCGGGCATTAGGCCCGTGGGCACAGTCAGGCCCTCCCGGCCTGTGGACAGAAAAAAGGTTTTTAGGCGCTGAACAGGGTCGTGCAAATATAGCACTGGTAATGGCAGCCACTTGGTAAGGAGGTAGCTGGCCTCCTGAAAGTGAAACAACTAAAACAAAATCACCAAGTAGGCGCACGGTACCAGTGATGTTGATAAAAACACAATTTATTAACATAAAACCAATAACAAACTGATTAAAAGACACAACACTACACAGAGCATATAACTGAGGTATTATACCTTATAGTTCACACATAAAGTGTATAAATAAGTGAAAGGGACACTAATATGCAGGAGAACCCGTCTCTGTAAGATAGGGTTAATCTCTCACATTAATTCCATATCAGACAGTTTAAATGAAAAGGAAGTCCTGTAAACTGATGTAATTAGCGTTTGTGACCATAAAGGTGTCCAGATTTAAATAGTGTTTCCTTGGAGCAAAATAAACCAGCCGATTAATGTTACTCACTGAGACGTAATGATCTCTTGCTGTACGGGATAAATGGTTAAGAAACCGCTTGTTATCACCCTGTGCATGGGTGAGACATCCGTCAGCGGTATATTCAGATGAAAGCCACTTCTTTCTGTGCAGCACCAGTTGCCTGTATTAGATCACCATACAGATCCTCCAGCTTGCTGAGCGACGCCCGGCCGGGCAGGAGGTAACAATGTTCCAAATGCAAGGAGAGTTAGAGTGGAGTGATTGAATCACAGGCTGGATCATTCACCGGTAACTTGTAACAAACGGCTGAAAGTGATGGATGTCGTGCTCCGTGGGACACTTAATGGTCAAGTGTGGCCCTTACTTCTGTACCCTCAACGCGTTTCTCCGCACCTCAGGCGGCTTCTTCAAGAGGCAGAGTGCTCCCGGCCTGTGGGCAAGTAGTCGGGCCCTCCCGGCCCGTCGGTACCTTTAGTCGGGCCCTGCGCAGTCGGGGTCCCCCCCGGCCCGTGGCCCGGCTAAGATTTGGGGGCCATCATTTGGGTAGTTTGGGTATTAGGCCCAAGCTACCCCTCCAGCGCCAGTTAGGCGGGCATTAGGCCCGAGGGCAAATACATGCAATAGGCCTGAGGGGACAGTAGGGGGCACTAGGCCCTACTTCAGTTGGCGGCCGCTAGGGATATATAAAGGTGATGCTGGGTACTAGGCCCAGGTCACCCCACGAGTGACAAGTTAGGCGGGCGCTAAGCTCGTGGGTGAAATCAGGCCTCCGGCCTGTGGGCAGTCAGGGGGCACTAGGCCCAGTGAATCAGTGTTCCCCCGAGGTAAATAAAGGTGGTACTGGGCACTAGGTCCACGCCACCCTGAGGTGTTAGGTAGGCAGATCCGTTTGACCTGAGCCCCCGGAAGTGTACAGGAGGTGGGCAGGCTGTGTGGCGCCCACCCCCTTCCAGCGGCAGGTAGGGATTTAAAGGGACAGCACCGTGTGATCTTGTATTCCGATATTGTGATGTAGGTTGTTACCGTGCAGGGCAAAGTGTATGCATTGTTTAAGTTGTGCTTAGTTGTGTTGCACCACCCACACGAGCTAGTTTGAGGGCTCTGTTTATGTAGCTAGTGTAGCGGACGCACACTAGGGTAGTTCTTGGCCCTGCACGGCTGTTTCTCTTTGCCTCCTTACAGGGACCTGTAAGTGGAGAAGATCGGAGTGCAAGACTTGTGACGGTGAGTAGCATCCGTGTACGTTTGTCCCTTGTCTGTCCCCGAGCGCCGGAGTCGGGATTGCTCACGGACGTGAGAATCCTTTTCATCACACTACGTGCGAGAGCGCGAGTGTGTGAAAGCTGGGTGGCTGAGGCTTTGTGCCAGTGATGACCTTTCACCCAACCGGTGAAGGTCGCGGTCACCCCTGGGGTATCCCCTGTTCCAGTGGAAGAAGGGTCGATACCCCCTTTAAGGTAAACTATTCTCTCCTCAGCTCGGTCGTCGGTCAGCTCCGAGAGGGAATCGCCGTGTCCGGATCCGACTGAAGATTTCCAGGTCCGTTGAAGGTTCCGGTACCTGAAGGTGAGAGAGAGCGGCGCCTGGTGAGTACCGAATCTACACCTGCACGGCAGCAGGCACCACCACACGCAGCCGCACCTCTTACATTATTTAGCTTGGGGCAATCTAGGGCCAAATCTATATACAAAGACAGGGTTGCAGGTGCCCAATTCAAACACTACCAATTTATTAATAGTAATCATTGCAATAAAATTTTGCAATGTTAGGGACTTGCCCGATTAACGAGGTCACCTGGATGCTGTGGGGAAGCCGTTATTTATGCCCCCCCCCTTCATCACACCAGTGGCTGCCGATTGTAAACCCCAAACCCCAGCCCTCCCCCCGACCCCCCCCCCCCCCCCCTCGATGTTTACCGGAGACGGAGGACTTCAGGGCAGCAGGACAGGCTCTGTCTGTAATGGGCAGCTGCAGCACAGCCTCATTATCCTTATGTGGAGGCTGGGCTGGCTGTACTTAGGGGGAGCTGCAGAGTCGCTTCCTCACCCGGCCAGCTCCTCTCAGGCAGTTCCTGTGGGCCTTTGAGAGTTCAGAGGTCGGGTGAGGAAGTGACTCTGCAGCAGGTTCGTGACTGGCATGCTGGAGGATGCTGGCTGGCTGGCTGATCAGGTAAGTAGTCACTGTCTTCTCTCCCCATGCCTGTCTCTCTATCTCTCTGCTCCTCTCTGTGAGTCCCTTCCCATACCAGTCTCCCTCTCCCTCCCCATATCACTCTCTTCATGTCTGTCTGTCTCTCTCTCTCTCTCTCTCTCTCTCTCTCTGCATGTCTGTCTCTCCCTGTGTCTGTCTCTCCATGTCTCTCTCCCTCCATATGTCAGTCTCTGTCTCTATCTCTCTCCCCTACCAAAAAATACATGATGAAAGAGCACTCCATAGAATAACATATAATGATATAATAATATAAAATATAACAGGTATACTGAAATGTATTCTGTATTATTGGAACAGGGGGGGCATAAACTGTTACATATTACTTTATGCACTTTTTAAACATAGGTGATTTTAATGCTAATTGCAAGCTGATTGTCACTTTACTATTTCTGTGATATACATGGGATATTTGCCATATGAAAGTGTTTTAATATATTAGCCATGCCATCTCTTTTATATTATATTATTCTGTTTAGCGCTGTTTCATCATGTATTTTGTTTCAGGACGTAACTAACCTCTACGTATTAACAGCTGCTATGGAAACGCTGCCCTTGTAGCACCTGGAATAGGGGCACAGGTTCTCATACTCAGTCCTCAGGACCCCACACGGTTCATGTTTTCCAGGTCACCTGTAGATTTTTAAAATGTGACAGTTGGTGACACACAGAGCAGCTGCTGGGTGACATGGAAAACGTGAACCGTGTGGGGTCCTGAGGACCGAGTTTGAGAACCACTGGGTTAACATACCATTTTCCTCAGTCTCTCTCTCCCTCCCTGTGTCTGTCTCTCCCTGTCTCGGTCTCTTTCTCCCCATGTCTGTCTGTCTCTCCTTGTGTTTGTATCTCTCTCCATGTCTCCTCCTACCTCCCAATGTCTGTGTGTGTCTCTCTCTAACTTCCTGTATCTCTCCCTCCCTGTGTCTGTCTCTCCCTGTCTTGGTCTCTTTCTCCCCATGTCTGTCTGTCTCTCTCTCCTTGTGTCCGTATCTCTTTCCATGTCTCCTCCTACCTCCCAATGTCTGTGTGTGTGTGTGTGTGTGTGTGTGTGTGTCTCTCTCTCTTCCTGTATCTCTACCTCCCCATGTCTGTCTCTCTTGGTCACTGTGTCTGTCTCTCCATATCTCCTCTCTCCCCATGTCACTCCTCTCTTTTTTTTTCTCTCTCTCTGTCCGTCTCTCTCTCCGTCTGTCTGTCTTTCTCTCCCTGTGTCTGCCTCTACGTCTCTGTATCTCTCTCCCTGTGTCTTTCTGTCTCTCTCTCCATGTCTGCTCCCTCCCCATGTCTGTGTGTCTCACTCTCTCTCCCTGTATCTCTCCCTCCCCATGTCTGTCTCTTTCTCCATGTCTTATCCCTCCCTGTGTCTGTCTGTCTCCCCATATCTGACTCTCGTTCCCTGTGTCTGTTTCTTTTCATGTGTGCCTCTATCCCTCCTCATGTCTCTCTCTCTCTCCCCATGTCCATTTCTCTTTCCATGTTTGTGTCTCTTTGTCCCTGTCCTTTCTCCAACCCAAGTAACTCTTTCATGAACTGTCTCTCAGTATGTATGTCTCCCTCTCTCTCAACATGTCTGTGTCTCACTCCCTCTTTCTCCCTCCCCCCCATGTCCCCCTATCTCCCCATGTCTGTCTGTCTCTCCCTCCCCATGACTCCTTGGCTCTGTGTTTATATATCTAACACACACACACACACACACACACACACACACACACACACACACACACACACACACACGCGCGCACAGTGGGTTGGAGGTTTCCATATATGTGCGATCTCTTCTATTTCTATCATATCTGGAACCCCCCCCTAAAAATCCTGCATTTGCCCCTAGTCATGAAGAGAACTGGGACCGACAGCTCCAGTGATGAGGAGGGCACAGCTGCGGGCAGCCAGAAAACGAAGAGCCTTATGTACACCTGGTGCGGAGGTGCGTCCCTGCCCCACCCCCAACCCGATCGCAGGCCACGCCCATGCTCCCCTGGACTACGCAGAGAACATCAGAGGAGCGGAACCCATAACTTCTACTGAGGCTGTCTGTCCGTCCTGTGTGAGCTGCATAGAAGGAGCAACGGTGGTTGGGACCCGGGAGCTGCATAAGAGGAGGTGAGATCCCATACTGCCCACTTTCTCCCACCACTACTCCCATCCTGCCCCCCCTTCTATTACTCCATGCCTGTCCCCCTATTCTGCACTACCGTTACTCCAATCTTTCCCCCTGCTCTCCACCACTACTACTCCCATCCTGCCCCCCCTTCTATTACTCCATGCCTGTCCCCCTATTCTGCCCTAACATTACTCCAATCCTGCCCCCTGCCCTCCACCACTACTACTCCCAGTCTGCCCGCCTGCTCCTCCTCCCTGTCTCTCTAGTCGCTCCCTATTCCTCCTCTCTCTCTCTCTCTCTCTCTCTGCCATCTCCCTCTATTTCTCTCTCTCTCCTGTTTCCTCGCTACTCCTCTTTCTGGTATACCCCTATTTCTCTACTCTCTTTGCCATCTCCTCTATTCCTCCTCTCCCATCTCCCTCTATTCCTTCTCTATCTTCCTTCTGCCCCCTATTCCATCTCTCTTCCTTCTCACCCTATTCCTCTATCTCTCTCTGCCATCTCACCCTATTCCTACACTCTCGTCTATCCGTATTCCTCCTGTCTCCATATTTCAACTCTCTCTCCCATCTCCCCATATTCCACCTCTCTGTCTCCCATAAATTTATAAAAATTGACAATGTATTTGCCGCCTGCTCATCACAAGTTTGATGAGCAGGAAGGCTGCAGGCACTGGCGGCATCAGACTGAGATGCAGGATAGCGGCTGGGGTTCAGGCAGTTGATGGCGGCGATTTTGTAGGCCATTGGCAGGGTCGGCACCCATTAGTGGCGGCAGTAGTGGGCATTGACACGGTGGTGGTAGATGACATCGGCAGGACTCCACAGAGATTATGGCTGCAGTGCCTCACCAGCCACTGACCTCACCGCACGCCACTGGTGTGCACCCCAGGACCCCACCCCTGTATACTACGCCCTACGCCCAATCTGTATGTGATATTCTGTGTCTACTGATATCAACATATACTAAAGATATGAGTGAATGTAGAACTGAAAATGATAAAATGTAGACAACGTTACCCCGAGAGATTTCGCAGTAGAAACTGTCACATTGATAGAATACATTTTTAGATCATCGCTACTCACCTAACGTGACTCATAAAATACATTTCTCAAAATAGGATATATATCAATATGACAGCAAACTACATGTAAGACGGTCACAAATAACTTCTCACTTGACCTTGAAAATATGCGCTTTAATCTAGAAAATTGCTAAGAACAGATATTATAGTATATACTGTGCTGAATTCAGATGGCTAATAGCTAATAACATGTACTGGGGCATGATGCCAGCTGCTGGGATGACTCAAGGGTGCAGCACTGATAAGTGATACTGTGTAAATGTCATTCTGTCAGATTTGTAGCATACGCATGTGCAGTCATTCAATAATCGGCCACTGTGCGATTTCGCACAACAGGTCTGAATTGGGCTCATAGAACCTAGTCCTAGGTGGTTTGCAATAGGCACCAGTGAAATTGTGTAATGGAGTTTAGGTACAGTGGAAACAGCAGTAACTACACAGCAGTGTTGGGAACATACAGCCGTGGCAGGGGCGTATCTAGAGTGCAGTCTCCGGGTGTGGACCCCTCCTCTCCCATCCCGTAGCCGGCAGCAGCGCTGTTAGTGCTCTGTCTGAGCGCTAGAGACTGTGCCACAGTCTACAGCGCATGCACAAGTCTCTGAAAAAATGGCACGGTGGCCATTTTTTCGGAGACCTGCGCATGCGCTATAGACTCTGGCACTGTACCAGAGTCTCTAGTGCTCAGACAGAGCGCTAACAGCACTGCTGCGGTTGTGGCTACAGGACTTGGGAGCAGAGGGAACCCACACCCGGACACCAGAAAGGTAAATATATAGAAGAAATGGGTGCAGTGTGTGCAGTGTGGGCCCCCTCTGGACCCAAGGGAGTGTGTGCACTGCACACACTGCACCCATAATAAATACGCCAGTGAGCGGTGATGATATCAGCGGTAACAGTGGTAACAGGTGGTTTCACCTCTATGGAGCTCAGCGACACTCAGCACAGTGGGCTGTGTGGGGTCGTACATGCACAGAAATACAGTGGCGGCTATCTTAGTAAAGGTGCACAGCCGGTGTCACTGTAAGAAGACAGGAGATCACGCAGGCGTGCAGCCATTTGAATGCGGAAGGGCTGGAATGCCCACTATGAGTGTCTGCAGTTGCAATTATTGGACGCACTATCGGGACTTCCCCCAGCCCCATGCTAGGTGCAGAAATTCATCAGAATATGGCCTCCAACGTGCGCTGTTATGAGTCTGAGTCCGACACCACTGCTGCATCACTCCTGTGACACTCCCATAACACACCTATACAAATTAATATCTCTGCGCATCTGCATAGTCACCACCCAGGGACACCCAATACATTGCACAGTCAATAGGGCTCAATCAGGACTGTTCGTGGGACGCATGCGACAGTGCCAGTGTATTCAAATAGTTTAGCCTATGTGGTCCCAGCAGACCCTTTGGGGTATATTTACTAAGATTCGTAATGTTCAGAATTTGGTTGAAGTTTAAACATGACTGACATCGGTAGTGTTAATTTGCAACTTTTTTTTTTTTTACAACTCATTTACTAAGCTTTCGTATTTTGTATTTTCGTATTTTTCGATATCGATGTCATTCGTATTAGAGATGAGCGGGTTCGGTTCCTCTGAATCCGAACCCGCCCGAACTTCAGGTTTTTTACACGGGTCCGAGCAGGCTCGGATCTTCCCGCCTTGCTCGGCTAACCCGAGCGCGCCCGAACGTCATCATCACGCTGTCGGATTCTCGCGAGGCTCGGATTCTATCGCTAGACTCGGATTCTATATAAGGAGCCGCGCGTCGCCGCCATTTTCACACGTGCATTGAGAGTCATAGGGAGAGGACGTGGCTGGCGTCCTCTCCGTTTAGAGAAGAGAGAGACACAGTATTTTCGGGGAGCATTATTAGGAGGAGTACTACTGTATACTACTATACTACTTGCTGAAGTGATATTTATAGATTAGATAGTGTGACTGTAAGTGTATTATCTGACTTGTGGGGGAGACACTGACAGTGGGGAGCAGTTAGAGTCTGAGAGCAGGACTCAGGAGTACATATAACGTACAGTGCACACTTTTGCTCAATTTGCTGCCAGAGTCAGTGCCACACTGCCATTGTTGTGACCACACTGACCACCAGTATAATAATATATTTTGTGATTGTCTGCTTAGGCCTCGGAGTACTAGTTGCAAGTTGCAACGTGACCTGTCCTGAAGTGACCACCAGTTTAATAATCAATCACCACCAGTTTAATATATATATATATATATATATATATATATAATTGTATATAATATATATATATATATATATATATATATATATATAATATTGTATACCACCTACCCGTGGTTTTTTTTTTTTCATTCTTCTTTATACATACTACTATAGTAGCTTACTGTAGCAGTCTGCGGTGCTGTGCTGACCAGACAGTGTCCAGCAGGTCCGTCATCAGTCATTACATAATAAATATATATAGTACCTGTCCGGCTGCAGTACTAGTGATATTATATTGATTTCATCTCATTATCAATAATTTATCATCCAGTCTAGACTCTATATTAGCAGCAGACACAGTACGTTAGTCCACGGCTGTAGCTACCTCGTGTCGGCACTCGGCAGTCCATCCATAATTGTATACCACCTACCCGTGGTTTTTTTTTCTTCTTTCTTCTTTGTACATACTACTATAGTATAGTAGCTTACTGTAGCAGTCTGCGGTGCTGCTGAGCTGACAGTGTCCAGCAGGTCCGTCATCAGTCATCATTACCTAATAAATATATTATCTACCTGTCCGGCTGCAGTACTAGTGATATTATATATACATACATATATATATTGATTTCATCTCATTATCAATCATCCAGTCTATATTAGCAGCAGACACAGTACGTTAGTCCACGGCTGTAGCTACCTCTGTGTCGGCACTCGGCAGTCCATCCATAATTGTATACCACCTACCCGTGGTTTTTTTTTTTCTTTCTTCTTTGTACATACTACTATAGTATAGTAGCTTACTGTAGCAGTCTGCGGTGCTGCTGAGCTGACAGTGTCCAGCAGGTCCGTCATCAGTCATCATTACCTAATAAATATATTATCTACCTGTCCGGCTGCAGTACTAGTGATATTATATATACATACATATATATATTGATTTCATCTCATTATCAATCATCCAGTCTATATTAGCAGCAGACACAGTACGTTAGTCCACGGCTGTAGCTACCTCTGTGTCGGCACTCGGCAGTCCATCCATAATTGTATACCACCTACCCGTGGTTTTTTTTTTTCTTTCTTCTTTGTACATACTACAATAGTATAGTAGCTTACTGTAGCAGTCTGCGGTGCTGCTGAGCTGACAGTGTCCAGCAGGTCCGTCATCAGTCATCATTACCTAATAAATATATTATCTACCTGTCCGGCTGCAGTACTAGTGATATTATATATACATACATATATATATTGATTTCATCTCATTATCAATCATCCAGTCTATATTAGCAGCAGACACAGTACGTTAGTCCACGGCTGTAGCTACCTCTGTGTCGGCACTCGGCAGTCCATCCATAAGTATACTAGTATCCATCCATCTCCATTGTTTACCTGAGGTGCCTTTTAGTTGTGCCTATTAAAATATGGAGAACAAAAATGTTGAGGTTCCAAAATTAGGGAAAGATCAAGATCCACTTCCACCTCGTGCTGAAGCTGCTGCCACTAGTCATGGCCGAGACGATGAAATGCCAGCAACGTCGTCTGCCAAGGCCGATGCCCAATGTCATAGTACAGAGCATGTCAAATCCAAAACACCAAATATCAGTAAAAAAAGGACTCCAAAACCTAAAATAAAATTGTCGGAGGAGAAGCGTAAACTTGCCAATATGCCATTTACCACACGGAGTGGCAAGGAACGGCTGAGGCCCTGGCCTATGTTCATGGCTAGTGGTTCAGCTTCACATGAGGATGGAAGCACTCAGCCTCTCGCTAGAAAACTGAAAAGACTCAAGCTGGCAAAAGCACCGCAAAGAACTGTGCGTTCTTCGAAATCCTAAATCCACAAGGAGAGTCCAATTGTGTCGGTTGCGATGCCTGACCTTCCCAACACTGGACGTGAAGAGCATGCGCCTTCCACCATTTGCACGCCCCCTGCAAGTGCTGGAAGGAGCACCCGCAGTCCAGTTCCTGATAGTCAGATTGAAGATGTCAGTGTTGAAGTACACCAGGATGAGGAGGATATGGGTGTTGCTGGCGCTGGGGAGGAAATTGACCAGGAGGATTCTGATGGTGAGGTGGTTTGTTTAAGTCAGGCACCCGGGGAGACACCTGTTGTCCATGGGAGGAATATGGCCGTTGACATGCCTGGTGAAAATACCAAAAAAATCAGCTCTTCAGTGTGGAGGTATTTCAACAGAAAAGCGGACAACAGGTGTCAAGCCATGTGTTGCCTTTGTCAAGCTGTAATAAGTAGGGGTAAGGACGTTAACCACCTCGGAACATCCTCCCTTATACGTCACCTGCAGCGCATTCATAATAAGTCAGTGACAAGTTCAAAAACTTTGGGCGACAGCGGAAGCAGTCCACTGACCAGTAAATCCCTTCCTCTTGTAACCAAGCTCACGCAAACCACCCCACCAACTCCCTCAGTGTCAATTTCCTCCTTCCCCAGGAATGCCAATAGTCCTGCAGGCCATGTCACTGGCAATTTTGACGAGTCCTCTCCTGCCTGGGATTCCTCCGATGCATCCTTGCGTGTAACGCCTACTGCTGCTGGCGCTGCTGTTGTTGCTGCTGGGAGTCGATGGTCATCCCAGAGGGGAAGTCGTAAGCCCACTTGTACTACTTCCAGTAAGCAATTGACTGTCCAACAGTCCTTTGCGAGGAAGATGAAATATCACAGCAGTCATCCTGCTGCAAAGCGGATAACTGAGGCCTTGACAACTATGTTGGTGTTAGACGTGCGTCCGGTATCCGCCGTTAGTTCACAGGGAACTAGACAATTTATTGAGGCAGTGTGCCCCCGTTACCAAATACCATCTAGGTTCCACTTCTCTAGGCAGGCGATACCGAGAATGTACACGGACGTCAGAAAAAGACTCACCAGTGTCCTAAAAAATGCAGTTGTACCCAATGTCCACTTAACCACGGACATGTGGACAAGTGGAGCAGGGCAGGGTCAGGACTATATGACTGTGACAGCCCACTGGGTAGATGTATGGACTCCCGCCGCAAGAACAGCAGCGGCGGCACCAGTAGCAGCATCTCGCAAACGCCAACTCTTTCCTAGGCAGGCTACGCTTTGTATCACCGCTTTCCAGAATACGCACACAGCTAAAAACCTCTTACGGCAACTGAGGAAGATCATCGCAGAATGGCTTACCCCAATTGGACTCTCCTGTGGATTTGTGGCATCGGACAACGCCAGCAATATTGTGTGTGCATTAAATATGGGCAAATTCCAGCACGTCCCATGTTTTGCACATACCTTGAATTTGGTGGTGCAGAATTTTTTAAAAAAACGACAGGGGCGTGCAAGAGATGCTGTCGGTGGCCAGAAGAATTGCGGGACACTTTCGGCGTACAGGCACCACGTACAGAAGACTGGAGCACCACCAAAAACTACTGAACCTGCCCTGCCATCATCTGAAGCAAGAAGTGGTAACGAGGTGGAATTCAACCCTCTATATGCTTCAGAGGTTGGAGGAGCAGCAAAAGGCCATTCAAGCCTATACAATTGAGCACGATATAGGAAGTGGAATGCACCTGTCTCAAGTGCAGTGGAGAATGATTTCAACGTTGTGCAAGGTTCTGATGCCCTTTGAACTTGCCACACGTGAAGTCAGTTCAGACACTGCCAGCCTGAGTCAGGTCATTCCCCTCATCAGGCTTTTGCAGAAGAAGCTGGAGACATTGAAGGAGGAGCTAACACGGAGCGATTCCGCTAGGCATGTGGGACTTGTGGATGGAGCCCTTAATTCACTTAACAAGGATTCACGGGTGGTCAATCTGTTGAAATCAGAGCACTACATTTTGGCCACCGTGCTCGATCCTAGATTTAAAGCCTACCTTGGATCTCTCTTTCCGGCAGACACAAGTCTGCTGGGGTTGAAAGACCTGCTGGTGAGAAAATTGTCAAGTCAAGCGGAACGCGACCTGTCAACATCTCCTCCTTCACATTCTCCCGCAACTGGGGGTGCGAGGAAAAGGCTCAGAATTCCGAGCCCACCCGCTGGCGGTGATGCAGGGCAGTCTGGAGCGACTGCTGATGCTGACATCTGGTCCGGACTGAAGGACCTGACAACGATTACGGACATGTCGTCTACTGTCACTGCATATGATTCTCTCACCATTGAAAGAATGGTGGAGGATTATATGAGTGACCGCATCCAAGTAGGCACGTCACACAGTCCGTACTTATACTGGCAGGAAAAAGAGGCAATTTGGAGGCCCTTGCACAAACTGGCTTTATTCTACCTAAGTTGCCCTCCCACAAGTGTGTACTCCGAAAGAGTGTTTAGTGCCGCCGCTCACCTTGTCAGCAATCGGCGTACGAGGTTACATCCAGAAAATGTGGAGAAGATGATGTTCATTAAAATGAATTATAATCAATTCCTCCGTGGAGACATTGACCAGCAGCAATTGCCTCCACAAAGTACACAGGGAGCTGAGATGGTGGATTCCAGTGGGGACGAATTGATAATCTGTGAGGAGGGGGATGTACACGGTGATATATCGGAGGATGATGATGAGGTGGACATCTTGCCTCTGTAGAGCCAGTTTGTGCAAGGAGAGATTAATTGCTTCTTTTTTGGTGGGGGTCCAAACCAACCCGTCATTTCAGTCACAGTCGTGTGGCAGACCCTGTCACTGAAATGATGGGTTGGTTAAAGTGTGCATGTCCTGTTTATACAACATAAGGGTGGGTGGGAGGGCCCAAGGACAATTCCATCTTGCACCTCTTTTTTCTTTAATTTTTCTTTGCGTCATGTGCTGTTTGGGGAGGGTTTTTTGGAAGGGACATCCTGCGTGTCACTGCAGTGACACTCCTAGATGGGCCCGGTGTTTGTGTCGGCCACTAGGGTCGCTTATCTTACTCACACAGCTACCTCATTGCGCCTCTTTTTTTCTTTGCGTCATGTGCTGTTTGGGGAGGGTTTTTTGGAAGGGACATCCTGCGTGACACTGCAGTGACACTCCTAGATGGGCCCGGTGTTTGTGTCGGACACTAGGGTCGCTTATCTTACTCACACAGCTACCTCATTGCGCCTCTTTTTTTCTTTGCGTCATGTGCTGTTTGGGGAGGGTTTTTTGGAAGGGACATCCTGCGTGACACTGCAGTGACACTCCTAGATGGGCCCGGTGTTTGTGTCGGCCACTAGGGTCGCTTATCTTACTCACACAGCTACCTCATTGCGCCTCTTTTTTTCTTTGCGTCATGTGCTGTTTGGGGAGGGTTTTTTGGAAGGGACATCCTGCGTGACACTGCAGTGACACTCCTAGATGGGCCCGGTGTTTGTGTCGGCCACTAGGGTCGCTTATCTTACTCACACAGCTACCTCATTGCGCCTCTTTTTTTCTTTGCGTCATGTGCTGTTTGGGGAGGGTTTTTTGGAAGGGACATCCTGCGTGACACTGCAGTGACACTCCTAGATGGGCCCGGTGTTTGTGTCGGCCACTAGGGTCGCTTATCTTACTCACACAGCTACCTCATTGCGCCTCTTTTTTTCTTTGCGTCATGTGCTGTTTGGGGAGGGTTTTTTGGAAGGGACATCCTGCGTGACACTGCAGTGACACTCCTAGATGGGCCCGGTGTTTGTGTCGGCCACTAGGGTCGCTTATCTTACTCACACAGCTACCTCATTGCGCCTCTTTTTTTCTTTGCGTCATGTGCTGTTTGGGGAGGGTTTTTTGGAAGGGACATCCTGCGTGACACTGCAGTGACACTCCTAGATGGGCCCGGTGTTTGTGTCGGCCACTAGGGTCGCTTATCTTACTCACACAGCTACCTCATTGCGCCTCTTTTTTTCTTTGCGTCATGTGCTGTTTGGGGAGGGTTTTTTGGAAGGGACATCCTGCGTGACACTGCAGTGACACTCCTAGATGGGCCCGGTGTTTGTGTCGGCCACTAGGGTCGCTTATCTTACTCACACAGCTACCTCATTGCGCCTCTTTTTTTCTTTGCGTCATGTGCTGTTTAGGGAGGGTTTTTCGGAAGGGACATCCTGCGTGACACTGCAGTGACACTCCTAGATGGGCCCGGTGTTTGTGTCGGCCACTAGGGTCGCTTATCTTACTCACACAGCTACCTCATTGCGCCTCTTTTTTTCTTTGCGTCATGTGCTGTTTGGGGAGGGTTTTTTGGAAGGGACATCCTGCGTGACACTGCAGTGACACTCCTAGATGGGCCCGGTGTTTGTGTCGGCCACTAGGGTCGCTTATCTTACTCACACAGCTACCTCATTGCGCCTCTTTTTTTCTTTGCGTCATGTGCTGTTTGGGGAGGGTTTTTTGGAAGGGACATCCTGCGTGACACTGCAGTGACACTCCTAGATGGGCCCGGTGTTTGTGTCGGCCACTAGGGTCGCTTATCTTACTCACACAGCTACCTCATTGCGCCTCTTTTTTTCTTTGCGTCATGTGCTGTTTGGGGAGGGTTTTTTGGAAGGGACATCCTGCGTGACACTGCAGTGACACTCCTAGATGGGCCCAGTGTTTGTGTCGGCCACTAGGGTCGCTTATCTTACTCACACAGCTACCTCATTGCGCCTCTTTTTTTCTTTGCGTCATGTGCTGTTTGGGGAGGGTTTTTTGGAAGGGACATCCTGCGTGACACTGCAGTGACACTCCTAGATGGGCCCGGTGTTTGTGTCGGCCACTAGGGTCGCTTAGCTTAGTCATCCAGCGACCTAGGTGCAAATTTTAGGACTAAAAATAATATTGTGAGGTGTGAGGTATTCAGAATAGACTGAAAATGAGTGTAAATTATGGTTTTTGAGGTTAATAATACTTTGGGATCAAAATGACCCCCAAATTCTATGATTTAAGCTGTTTTTTAGGGTTTTTTGAAAAAAACACCCGAATCCAAAACACACCCTAATCCGACAAAAAAAATTCGGTGAGGTTTTGCCAAAACGCGGTCGAACCCAAAACACGGCCGCGGAACCGAACACAAAACCAAAACACAAAACCCGAAAAATTTCCGGCGCTCATCTCTAATTCGTATATTTTTTAATGTGAACGCAGCCGAATCTTGTATTTGCGGTCGTATTTTGGTGGATTTTTACGGATTCGTAAAAAAAAATTTCACGGCAGTCTTTTTGTCCCTTCCCGGCCGCGTTATTTTCTAACTTTCGTTTTCGTCACTCGTCCGTGATTGGTTGTGTTTGTCATGGAGGAGTGTCTGTGTTCATTAGTATAAAAACGCCCCCAACCAGCCGCACCTCGTGGGTTTAACTAGTGGAGAGGTGAGAGGAAGTGGGTGTTTTGGAGTTGGTGATTTGTTGGTCGGTTTTGGAGGTTTCTTGCGATTGTTGAGTGCTGTATTGTGTGTGTAAGTAGTCTTGTGATAATTGTTGTGTAGTCTCTTTAAAGTTTGTGTCATTTTTAGTGTTTGTGCATTTTAGTTACAGTCTATTGTCATTGTGTGTGTGTGTGTGTGTGTGTGTGTGTGTGTGTGTGTGTGTGGTTGGTTTGTTGTGTGTAGTGGTAGTGGAGGAGTGTGTTTTTTTTTCTCTTAGTGTTATTTGTTGTTTGACATTATTATGTCCCAGTCAGAGTTGAGTGAGAGGGAGGAGGTGAGTGAGATGGAGGAGGTGAGTGAGGTGGAGTATGTGAGTGAGGTGGAGGAGGTGAGTGAGGGGGAGGAGGTTAGTGAGGTGGAGGATGGTGAGGTTGCTGCTGTGGCCTCGAGTGATAGTGACAGTGATGGTGGTGTTGCTCCGCTGCCACGCACCACTACCAAGACAGGCAGAAATGTTAAATTTAGCTATGCGGAAAATATGGCTTTGGTGCATGAGTTGATGCGCCATCATCGCCAGCTGTTTGGGCGTGATCCGGCCAAGGTGCCTTCGCGCAGGAAAACTGTTCTGTGGGGGAAGGTAGTAGCGGCAGTAAACAGTGAGGGTGTGGTGAAGAGGACCGAGGACACGTGTCAGAAGAGATTCTACGACATCAAGCGCCGTGTCAAGGCAAAGATGGCAAAGGAGGCTAAGTCAGCCAGGCAAACAGGGGGTGGCCATCCCTTTATAGCGTCTAATCGGGAGTGGGAGGAACCTGTGCGGACCCTTATTCCGCATGAAGTTGTTGGTGCGACTAATGTGCGGTATTCGGATCGTCCTAGGCACGATGGTGAGTTTTTTTTTTTTAATTTGTTATATCTGCATATGTGTTTATGCCTAATTAGTATTTTTAAAATTATATTGTATTGTTAATATATTTTTATGTTATAAATTGATTAGCTATTTGTGTTTGTTTTTTAATGATTTTGTGTTTGTATAGTGAGGTGTTAGGTAGTAATGGTTTTGTGTATATTATTATTTTGCTTGGTCCATTTTGTAAGTTGTAAATTCTTGCATAGATGGCTTTATTTGTAAAGGGATATTAGCTACGTGTGAGTCACGTGTTGTTTAGAATGTAATTTTTGGTGTTTTTTTTAATTTGTTTAATGTATGTTGTATTTTACTTGTCTTTGTGGGCAATATGTTAGTGTAGATGGCTAAGTATTGTATGTTTACTTTATTTTCACTTTGCAATTTTTTTGGTATGTAAAATTTAAAAGACATATTTTCTGATTAATGTAATACTCAAAAATATATGGTAATACATGGGTGTATATTCAGCTGTTGGACATAGAAAATTAGAATACTTGGCTATGTTTTTGTCTTTGGAAATGGAACCTCATTAGCCTTTTCACAAACAATGAAGCAACCCATTTTTAAATAATTTATTTGTTGAAAGTGTACTTATAATGGTAATCATATGGCCATATCACTAAATGTTGCCGCTTACAAAAGTACACACTGTAATTAAAGGTCATAAACACCAACTTATCATTTTTACAGTACGAAAGCAAGCCACCACTTCCAGAACACAAGCAACACTGTCAAGAGCTGTGGATGCTGGCGATACAGGTAACGCAAAATTGACACCAGTTAATGTGCCCAACACAACATTTACAAACAATCTAATGTTTGCATTAATCCATAGGAACTTCAACATCGCATCACAGTCCACAAAGACATCCTTCACAGGGGTCTGGAAGCCACACGAGCAGGCCTTCCAAGAGACGTCGTCCTGATGTCGCACCAACACCAGCATTAAGCATACCCCCACGTTGTATTTCAACTGTGTTGCCTCAGCCACCAGAACACATTTTGGAGAGTACTCAATCACCGGAACCACATTCCCCTCAGCTGTCTGGTGAGTAAACACAAAACAAAAATTACAAATAACATACTTACACACTGTTTTTGCACACAAAATAAACATCAGCAAAAAAAAATAATCCTAGTACTTATCCACAGCAGCAAGCACATGGCTTTAAAAATAAAAATGACCCAATCTCCACTATAAAAGTTGCTCTAATTTAGAGTGCTCTCTTGCGCCTTACAGTAGTATTGTGTTGTCATTATTTATTTGTTTAGGAAAAATTGTGCTTCAGGTAGATTCACACCCTTTCACAATGGTGATAGAATTCATATTGTCATTTACTGTTTGATATTTTAATGCAAGTACGATATGGCGGATGACAAATCCCTTTTTTTCATGGGGTAAACTTTGTACCTCTGTGTATTTGTTTCGTAAGTGTGGTCTTTGTCAAACATGTGTCCACTTTTGTTTTGATGTAAATTTTTTCTTCATAGAAACCTACATAATTGGCCTTTTTGATTGTGTATACGAGTCTTGGTGAACATACTAATTTTCTTTTGAAAAATGTTTGACAAACAAGTCTAGAAAGTTAAACTAAATAATAAAACCAACATAATTTAAAAATATTCACAAATGTTGTCCCCTTAAACCCCATACAGAACCAGACATCATGCCCCCGGAAGCTCAGCAGGAATCTGAACAACAGGAAACTTACACCCTCCATCTGCAAGCAATAGACGTTAACCAACCTACCACGCCTCAGGAAAGTACCCCGCCACCCCAAATCTCACCACACCCACAATTGAGACAAACAACCCCCCCCCCCCCCGCAACAACCTGACCCATTAATTTGGGTAACAGGGAACCAACAACAGGCACAGAATAGTTATTGCCTATGCACACACACCCAATACCTAGCCAGTCTGCCCCATCATCTACCGAGACTGTGTAGAAACACAAGCAGGCTCAATGTCCAGCTATGCAGAGTCGCAAACAGTATGGAGCAGATGAGAGCAGATAACAGCCAACTTATTGCTACCTTTCAGCACATAATGGATGAGCAACACCGCCATCAACAAGCCCTCATTCAGTTAATTCAAAATAATCAAATTATATCAGAAACCATGTCCCGCATTGTAGACAACAACACAACAGCCACAACACAACTTACCGCAACCCTGGCTAACCTCAGTCAAAATATTAATTTGTTGGCACAACACCAACAAGGTTCCAGCTCAGAGACCAACACACCTACACAGACCCCAATTTCATCATCAGTTCGAAGATCAAGCCGAACCCGCTCCACTGTCCAAACCAAACCCACGTCAGCCACCAAAGAACAGCCTAAGAAATAACCAACCCTGCAGCTGGAGACACATTGTTCACAATCCTAGGCCGACAAAATAGCACTTATTTGAAATGAAAACACATGTTGTACAGTAATAAATGTGAGAAATGATTGATGTGCAATGTGTTATGTGAAAAACACTGTCATTGTAACAGGATAATTCATTGAGTTCTCACTCACATGTGTTGGGAATATTCTAGCATCATTACTAACATGAAGGTTTACCACATCACAGCCATAATTATGTGTAAACAATTTTGTAAGGTTGGTGTTAGGCAATGTATGTTTGGCAATTTGGCACACATTACTCAATGTCCATTATGTTGTGGTAATGAGGTTACATATTTCAAACACAGCTTCAGAAGAAAGTCTACACACAACAAACACAAACAATAGGCTAAACAAAAATGGTTGTTAGGGCATAGTAATTTATTATGTAGTATTGTGGCAAACATTACCTTTGAAATAGAAAAACAAACTTTTAACATTATAAACACATAATTACTAACAAAAATCTATATACAAATAGCTAAGTAACTGATACCCAACAGTTAGACATAAACACATATAAAGCAAAATAACAACACTCAGCTGACTAGCTCGAGAGGGAGCAAGAGCCACATAACTACAGAAAAAAACATTGGTGTGCCTTAATTGTTCATATACAAAGCACACAGGCAAATTTACTTACCGCTAAAATGTGCCAAAATCAGGTCTTGCCTTACCTGCCTCCCTATATCTGTGCTCACAGTGTCGCCAGATGTTTCTAACTCCTCTGCTTGCTGACTGTTTTCTTCATCATCATCATGTGGCAGATGTTGCTGCAAACACATGTTATGAAGAAAACAGCAGCAGAACACAATCCTAGTCACCTTTAAGGGACAATACAAGAAAAGCCCGGCAGACTTATCCAGACACCGAAACCTTGATTTCAGTACACCACAACATTGTTCTATCACATTCCGCGTAGACTTATGTGCATGATTGTAATTGTGTTCAGCAGGGGAATCAGGGACGGACAATTGAGTCAGAAGCCAAGAGTAGCAGCCATAACCCCCATCACCTGAAAAACAGAGATTGGCAACATTTAAAAATATTGATGCACAAACACAGTGCAAACATAATGTGCAGGTTGAGGTAAACACAAAATGTAACATAAATACTTGATACATACTCAGCAGCCAGCCATCCGGCATTTCTCCAGCCTCAAATTTATCAAAGAGGGATGACTGACTGAGGATGAAGGAGTCATGGCAGCCGCCAGGGTAACCAGCAGCAACACTCATAATTTTGAGATTTGCATCACAAACCACCTGGACATTAGTTGATTGGCCAAGATGTCTATTTATATAAATATATTGCCTGCCCCTAGGTGGTCTCAGCTCAATGTGTGTGCAATCTATGGCACCCAGCACATTTGGCATGCCAGCAAGCTCATAGAAAGCTACCCCGACTGCATGCCACTGAGACTCCTGGGTAGGGAAGCCGATAGAGGCATCTATGTGGGGTTCCAATGCATCCAAAACCCGAGTGTACATTCAAAAATATAAGGTGAGTGTCTTAAGCACTTTGTTCAAATATACTCTATAAATTCACATTACACAATACAAAAATGGGGCATAGAGGTTTATGTATGGTTTGCCTCACCTGATTTAAATATTTTGAAAAGGTGGGCTGTGAGATTCCTATTACATCGCCTGTCACAGCCTGAAAGCTGCCAGTAGCCATAAAGTGCAACACAGCCAGGAGCTTGTGCAGGCCTGAGACAGAGCGAGAGCATGCTGTCTCAGGGTCTAGGTCCAGTTTGACTAGGTCATACAGATGGAAAATGTTGCTCCTATTTAGCCGGAACATCTGTATGACCTGGTCATCGGCCAATGCATTTAAGTTTAAACGCCCCCTAAAAAAGCGAGGCCTGCGCAGCCTCCGCGGCACCTGTACAACCTGCTGACCATGTTCAGTTTCCTGGCCCTGGTTTCTTGTAGCCTCATGGAGCAGTCTCAGGAATCCCACAGCAAAACCAAATTCACTGCTACACACGGCAGCAGCCATTTCAGAGTGATTGATTTGACAAATGTGCTGGCCCACCTTTTAAAGGGCCAAAAATGCAGGTGTGATTAATGATGAAGTCGAACACATGTAAACACGCATCTCAAAAGCAGGTCTACTTTTTTTGTGTGTTTTTTTACGAATTGTATATTTTTACGACCCCAAATGCACTTTCACGGTGGAAATTACAAATACGAATGAATAGTAAATGACCGAGTTCTATACCTAAACAGCCGTGTTTGACCGATGGTGTATTCATTTGTATTTCTAAACTTGGGCCGCCCAAAAAATATGAATGCCCTCATCACGCCGGAGATTTGAGTTTAGTAAATTCCCGAGATCACTGCCGAATTCCCGAGGTGATACTGCCGAATAAATCCAGTGGTACTGGCGTATAAATCCAGTCCAGTGATACTGCCGTATAAGTCCAGTGATACTCCTGTATATGTCCAGTGGCACTGCCGTATAAATCCAGTGATACTGCCGTATAGGTCCAGTGGTACTGCCATATAATTCCAGTAATACTGCGGTATATGTCCAGTGGTACTGCCGTATAAATCCTGTCCAGTCATACTGCCGTGTATGTCCAGTGGTACTGCCATATAATTCCAGTGATACTGCCATAAATGTCCAGTGGTACTGCCGTATAAGTCCAGTCCAGTGGTGCTGCCATATAAGTTCAGTGGTGCTGTCCTGTGCTGTATATTATTTACTCCAAATAAAGGGGTTATTAATATTTAATACAAATAATTTTTACAGGATTTGCCCTGTGTGGTGTAGAGGTACGCTCTCATTTGCTGAATTTTGTTATATAACTCCAGAAAAATAATGGAGAACAAAATTTTGGAGGATAAAATAGGGAAAGATCAAGAACCACTTCCTCCTACTGCTGCTGCTGCTGCTGGGAGTTGATCATTATCCAAGAGGGGAAGTTAGAAGACCACTTGTACTAATTCAACTAAGCAAATGACCGTCCAACAGCCCTTTGCGAGGAAGATGAAATATGACAACAGTCATCCTGTAGCAAAGCGGATAATTGAGGCCTTGACAGCTTTGTTGGTGCTAGACGTGCGTCCAGTTTCTGCCATTAGTGCAGTGGGACTGCAGTGCCAACCCTAGATGGGCCAGGTGTTTGTGCTGCACACTTGTGTCGCTTAGCTTAGTCATACAGCTACCTCATTGCACATCTTTTATTTCTTTGCATCATGTGCTGTTTGGGGACTATTTTTTTTTAAGTGCCATCCTGTCTGCCACTGCAGTGCCACTCCTAGATGGGCTAGGTGTTTGTGCCGCACACTTGTGTCGCTTAGCTTAGTCATACAGCTACCTTGGTGCAACCTTTTGACCTAAAAACAATATTGTGAGGTGTGAGGTGTTCAGAATAGACTGGAAATGAGTGGAAATTGGGGTTATTAATACTGTAAGATCAAAATTACCCCCAAATTCTGTGATTTTAGCTGTTTTTATGTTTTTTTCAAAAATCATCCAGATCCAAAACACGAAACGTTTTTTTTGGCAAAACCAATCCAGATCCAAAACATGAGCATGGAACCAGAACCAAAACCAAAACACAAAACACGAAAAGTGCCCGCCGCACATCTCTACTATATATAAGAAGTTTACTGCTTCGTACATCTTCCCCACTGCCCTCTACCAGAGTTGTAATGTCACTAAAACAATGGAAGGGTCAGGGAGAGATTTAAACAGCTCCCGAGGGGACTATGCTAATGAGCAACTCACATTCATAAGAACTGGCTCCTGAGAAATATCATGCAATATTTTATCCTCTGACGCACTGGTGACCTGGCGGCTGCAGATCATGTGACCATAAAAGGCACATTAACATTTATATCTTGTGTGCAGTGATTACAAGACGCAAACACAGTATCTCTCAGACACATTCATCAGAACAGTCTGTCCTGGGTGGAACGTGGAGAAAGGTGGAAGGAAGATTTATGTATAGCGATCACCGATCGTAATTACTGATACATACGCTGTTGCATATTCAACTTTCTTTGGCTCAGACAAACTGCTGTCATGAATAGAAAAACATTTAATAGAATGTAAGTGGTGTTTTATGAACCAATGTGACAAATGAATGATCTGTTTCTGTCTCTCTATACTGAATATTAAATCTATGAAAAACAAGTTTGATTACTATTCTATTGCATACTTGCCTACTCTCCTGCAAGTTAAGGGAGACTACCGATTTTATAGGCAGTCCCCTGCACCCCCCAAAGAGTGTCCGCATCTCCTTGATGCTGCCTGCCTCCTAGTGAAGCGGGCATGATGCAGAATTGTACAGGAAACTTGCATTGCCGTAATGAAGGGTCAGTGCTCAATGATGCAAATCTGTGTCATTCAGCCCCACCTCCTCCCTGCAAATCACTGAGATTTGGGGGTGGGGCCTAGTGACTTGACAACCCGGTTCCTTTTCCCCGATGAGGCAAGTGGAGTCTCCTCTCCAGGCTTCTCCCGGAGAGGAGACTTTAAATGTAGGCAAGTATGTTGTATTGTATACAGAAAATCGGTATCCGTTCAGATGGTCGACATGAGATTTTCACATTTCTTTTCTTTTTTGGAACTTTTTCATACTTTCCGATCCACGCGGACTACGATTGGGAATGGTAACCTGTGTCGAGCGCAGCGGTAGAGAAGCGAGGCACCTTGCCCGAAGCAAGGCGAGCGAAGCGAGCCATGAGAGGGGACGGTGTGCACTACTTGGGGTTCCCCATCACTTTACGCAGAAAACAACACCAAAAAAAAAGTAAAAAAAGCATGTCAACCTTTTCATGTGTCGACCATTTTCACGTGTTGACCATTTGTATATGCCGACCTTGTCAATGTCGACTATTAGTGGTTGACCTAATTAGTGTCGATCTTAACACTGTCGACCATTCATACTGGAACCCAGAAAATTGCTATCAATGATACAGTATACTGCAATTCTGAAACATTTGACTGCAATTTAATGGTGTGCGTGCTAGTGTAGGGCCTTTCAGAGAATTGAGGTCCTTTGGCTACGAGCGGCAAGCATAAACATTTTGATCACAATACTGTAAGAATACAATCCCCATTCTGTTATTTGCTAGATACACACAGATTTGCATATTATTGTTAGTTCCTTTAGCATTAACTACAATTCAGTGGTGCGTTGGACATACTTACTGTACTGTGAATGCCAAATATTTAAAATGCCCACTCTAATCTATATTGCAGACGCCAGGCGCATCTTATTACCATATACGATAAAAGTGCGCTGTACATCGCAAAACACTGCATCCCATAAGAGAAAACAATACACCCACACATTATCTGAGTTCCAAAGATCATTGATGTATATTTTTGTTATTAAAAGGATATGGATTCAATATATTACAATGTACAGTATACCTATAGTTACAACTCATACAGTAAGCAGTTAATACATACAGTTACATACAGTTGCAGTTACATACAGTTACAGGCAAGCATACAATACCATTATCCTTAAGTTATATAAATTCGTCTTTCCATATCACTCTCTCTCTCTCTCTCTCTGTAAAATCATGCAGGAACTGGTCTGCCAGCAACTCCTTCATCCTCTGGTACCAAACAGCAACTGCCTTCCTGTGTGATCAGCAATGTGTTATCTAGTTTGGGGGAGGGAACTTACTCATTCATGATGAGTCACTAGTCTCTTTGTATATGCTAAACAGGTTCAGCCTTGGGGACATCCAAAGTGGCTGGCCTGAGCTTCCTGTCCACTACCTGTTTGGAATATCTATTGTTCTAATAAAAGTGATTTTAGCTTTTATACATTTAATCATAATTATTTGTTGCAATGTCCTACAACTTAATAACAAGTATCAAATGAATCTACACATTAATCTTGTTGCTTTAATAGTAAATATGACAGGTCTATCTTGCTTCGTTCAAATAATACACATACATGACATTACTTCATTATATAATTTTAAATCATCATGATGTCTGACGCTTGATATTATTATAATTATGTACTGCATGAAATAAGTTTCGAATACATCTCTGTGGCATGTCCGTGTAAATGCGTGCGTTACCATATATTGCTGTGCTTGCTGCACGTATTTGCAAGTATAGCGACTCATAATGTGTGTAGTTTGTATGTTCTTTTTATGTAATATTTTTGACTTCGACAGTCCACCCTTTGGCAGCAAACAATAACTGCCATCAATTATTAATATTAGGGAAAAAAAAATTTCATACAATAATCGGTGACCTAGACACAAGTATGTATTAATTTTGCAAATCAGACACTTGTCTATATTTGGGGAAGACAGGGAGTCGGAAGAGACATCCTCTATATGCACTCGGCGGTCAGGGGACCACTGGTTGGGTGTGGGACAACATTCAACCTATAGAGTATGCTGGGACAGTGCTTTGGTCTATAATGTCTGATTTGCGACGAATATTTCACACATACATGTACCTACGTCTTTGTACACTGATGTTTAGATTCGATTGAGGTTCTGCTGGGTAGATGAATAAGACACAAACAAATCGTGACAGTGACATATAAAATTTTCATGATCTACATATTCCTATCATTTTCTGAACATTGTTTCCATTTCTGGAACGTATGCTAGGTCTGTTTAATAATTGAACAAGGGTTATAAGTAATGTCCTTCCTAAATAACATAAACCTTCGGAGTTCGGGGAGAGCCACTCATAAACCTTTCTTCCACATATATTAATGAGCTCTGTATCTGCAATGTGTGAATAGCCATTGTCTGATTGTTCCTGATTACCTCTGAACTCCATAACTACTAGAACTTTGATTTTTCTCTGACTTTAACAAACTGATCGGCTAATCCTGGGATCCTATAAGGAAATCACTCCTTCCTCCAGAACCAGTTCCAGTCCCACACTCGACTCCTCATAAAAAAAACCTCGCAAAAATAGAATATCCTGAAAAAAAATGTTTGTCAGCGGGAAAGAGAGAAAAGAGAAATAGAACAAAACAACTCTTGTTCATAACAAATCAATTACAATGACTGGTCTTTCTGCAATCCTTTAGTACACTCAGGTAGTGTTCAACAGTGCCGCCTCTCAGTCTTCACGGAACACAGTCTCTTGTGATACTTTTGCGATCTCACTCCATTTACCAGTTCCTTCCGGACTAACGACTTTCCTGCAATGGGAATCGTGGACCCAAGTCTCTCTCTCGGCTACTTTCACTGGGATAGTGCTGTCAACAAAACTTGGTATGGTCCTTCCCACCTGTCTATTAGGCAACCTGAGCGTAAGAACAATCACATAGTCTCTTGGTTCACAATCAAGACAGTATTTGGCATACCAGCAATCTACAGTTTCAAGATCTTTTGTAAAGTTCTCAAATGCTGGCTCATCTCAATAAGGTACTGTGCTGTCACCTCATTGGTGTATCTCTGATCATTGTGCGGATCAATCATGACATGAGGTTGTCTTCCAAAAACAACCCAAAAAGACACAAATAACAAAACCAAAACAAAAATCAAATTTCGAAGAGGGTGATTCGTTAAGTGAAGATCTGGGGGTGGTTCCGATGCTACATAATACTAGTGGCAGTATCTATGATCACAATAGTACAATTTCAAGCTTTGCTCCTACTTCTAGGGGTACCATTATCTACACACAAATTTCTGCGCAATTTTTCTTTGCGGTAAACACAGCAGCATCCGTGGCGGCAGGAAATGCCTCTACCCAGTTTGAGAAAACATCAGTGCACACCAATACATAATAATAATTCCTAAATGGTGTTAACTGTACAAAGTCGATTTGTATTTCCTGAAAAGATCCGTCTGCAGGAGGGATATGGGATGGCTCTGTTGGTATTGCTTTACCAATATTCTTCCTCAAGCAAGCAAGACAGGTCATTGCTCTCTTACCTGCATGAGAATAGAATCCTGGCGCACACCCGTAGGCTCTCATCAGCCTGCACATACCCTCTTTGCCTAGATGAACAGACCGTGTGCCACCTCAGCTAGACTTGGAAGGTATGCTCTGGGGGCTACTGGCTTACCGTGTCCACCTGCCCACAGTCCTGCGGACTCCTGGCAATACACCTTTGTCCTCCAGACTGCCTTTAACTGTAGGGAACACAATTTTTTTCATTTTAATTTAACTGTTGTGTGTTTGCAATGTAGAGTACCATGAGCATAATCAAAAAAGAAAAAAGAAACATCTCTAGAGGAGAGAAAGAAGAAAATGAAAAAGAAAATGTCAGGTTTGCCATTCACCAACAGGCATATCAGTGTCTATACAAAATTTCCCTTCACCAGTATTCCCATTCTCCACCCTTTGTGCATGACAAGGCACACTGCAGTAATACTGGTGTCATTGTGCTGTTGAGATATACTAGGTTCGGGCAGAACTCTGAAGGACCTAGGCATGTGGAGTTTGAACTGTACTTGGGTCCATGTATTGTACTACCCTGTGTGATTGCAAAAGATGAAGAGGAAACTGTAGAGAAACAGAATAGAGGTTGGTGACAGATGAGTTTGTAGAGGTGAAGATTTTATAAAAAATTTGACAACTGGATTGGGCAATACGGGGAAGTGATTCTCTACTTGGTCTACTCCCCTTAAAAAAAATTCTGTGTTTGTCGTATCACTATTGGGACTATCCCAGCCATCAATCCAGTGTCCTGTCCATCCTAAGTTCATAGGGAACCCGATATCTGTGAGATAATTTCCTCTACCTGTGATAGACATGCATCTAGAACAGTAGAATGCGACATTAGTCTTCGTGGGTGTCTAACATACTTTGTACTTCCTGAGCGGGAGCACAGTATATGTATATCCTATCTAACAACATTAAGTTAATCAGGGGCCATTTCTGCTAGGAAAAAGAAGCAAAAGTTTAGAGGCCCCATCTTAACCCCAGCAAGTTTTGTCAAAGGGTAATGTTGCATTTATTTTGTTCTTCCCATTAGCCGAATCTGTGTTTTCTATATGGCTGATGATTCCTTACTATATGTCCCTTGGTCCCGTCTATGTGTTTAATAATGTGGCTTGTGTTTTCTGTCTAGGGGATCTATATTGACTATGTGTCCTACTACTCCTACAATCTCTGGCAAAATGCCCTACCTTCCTACAAGTGTAACATATTATTGACCATTAGGGATCTGGGGTTTGGACTGATGGGTCTTTCCTGTATGTGCCAGTATACTTACCGTCCTCAACCTCTCCACCTGTTGTTCTCTGCGCCTAGAACTATTCTTGTGATGTCCAATAGCACACTATCTAAGATTAGCTACTGTGACCCCTTTCCAATTTTGCAAAGAAGTCTGCACCCTGACACTCAATGCCTTATTGAGCCCGTCCATTTGCACAGAGACAGCCACCTCCCATTTGCCGAATTAGTGTTTACCAGTGATCTTATCCAGATGGAGAGTTTTCTATTACTGCAAGAGACAAAAAAAAAAACGTTTAACAAGCTTATAGGTCATGCAAAGTATTCATTCAATCCTTCTCATCCCGTATTAAGGGTCTGTACATGGTCCAACAAACATTTCCGAGCTCATCTTTACTAGGGGCATTACTAGGAATGAATACTTCTTATATGGTAACTGAAAGAAATACCCGGGGATTACCTTGTCTCTGTCCGCTTTCCTACTGGCAAACACTAATGTGCGGATAGGTTTTTTTCTCCATTTCTGACGTTACTTTCTTGATTTTTTTTGTTTTATTTTTTGGATTTTACTATATATGTACACGAATGATACCATACTTACCTGTTCCACTGGTCTCAGCCACTTCCCCCACAGGCTACTGCTCTTCTTTTACCGGGTGGATACTCCTCTGAGTGCATGAGAAATGGCTGAAAACAATCAGGTCACCTTCTCCTCCTAAATAAAATTTCAACATTCTTTAGTACATATATAGGTTACAGTCATATTTTTCATATTTTTATTATTTTCTATAGTTTGTATGCTGGCCGTAACTGCTTCCACATCTACATATGGCAGTGTACTTGCATTTTTTTTTCTTCCTACTTGTTTATTGTTGCTACAAGTTCAAACAGTTCATATATTTCCATTCTTGTCTTATATGACTTTGGTTAGACATACCACCTGCAATACCTTGGGATCAAACTCACCAACCCCTCTTGCTGCCACAGGTTTAAACAATTTGTATGTCTGACCCTTTGTTTTCGGGATTTTATCAGACATATTCTTATCCTTAAGTTCTGCAGTACCTCTGGTTCAAAGCTGCCCACCTTAGGGAATGGTACCCTATCTTTGTCAGTCATACGTAACCATTCATTGCAAAAAGCCTCCGTGTGTGAACCATACTTTTCACACATAATAAACCTTGCTGACCCTCTTGGTCGCAATTCTGACCTTTTCGGTCCCACTTCTTCAGCCTGAACCCTAGCTACCAAACGCCCACTGCTTTGCAATTGGATCCCATCGCAGACTTTTTGCCAATATACGCAATCCCCAATGCACACCTTAAATAGACGGTGAAAGACGCCTAGCGCTTTCACTCGCTCCTTCTCCGCTGAGTACCACGACTCACTCCAATAGTGAACACCGCGTACCCAGTGAGGCCCTATTGGTTTCTATTTACTGGAAGTGTTAGGAGTGACTTACCTTTTCCAGTAAATATCCGCCGCTGGAGATTTTCCTGAGAGAAACCAGCGAAAACTCCCTATACACTCTTTATACACAAATCACGCTTGCGTATGCTCTATACAGCGCTAACGATACCGCGATTTTACGCAAAAACTCGTAAAAGGGGTATCAAGTTGCGCTATCTATCGCACCCACAAACGCGCGGTCCAATCGCACAGCGTATAGGTACTTGTTACCTATCTGCCGTACAACCACGGGTCAATGTACAAACTGTGAACCTCAGCTCGGAGCGTAACAAAACACCTTTTTACTTCAATACTACACAATGCACAATTCCCTATTACGCTCCTCTGCAAATCTCACGATTTTCATATTTCAATCTATATTAATGTGAGTCAGCCGCCTCACCCCACCAAGCCTCCTCTTACTTGGTGGTACACACTACGGGATCCCAAATTGCCTGGGTTCAATATCCACTCCTATGTTCGCTCACTCAAATACACTTTGGTTTTTCTGTACAGAAAATTTCAATTCACTCAGATAGGCAGCTTTACCCCAGAGGCAATACAGTTTAAACAAAAGTTTTATACTAATCTGCTTTAGAAACCGGGTAGTTTTGTGCTATTGCATTAAATGTCTACTATCCCACCTTTGAACTAACGACACTATTGTATAATTTGTACTTAGCGCCCGCATTCTTACGCACTTTGCGTAAACACGTGACCGTGCGTGTCTCTTATGCTGCGTGCGCAGTCCTGTACTTTGTCCGAGACACGCGTACAAAACCCTGCGTCCGCAATAAAACAAATCACACAGCTATATAAATGTGAACAATACTAATCACTATTGCCCACTAGACACAACTTGTTCTGTATAAACTTTTATGCAGACCTGCGTTTGTGTCTTTACACTTACTTCCTTAAAATACTGTTATTTCAAATTTACCTATATAGCAACAAATGTATCCTATTTCACCCAGATCTATAATGACCCTAGCAATAATCAATAATTTAAATGATATGATTCAGATTGGATAGCTATCTTGCAGAACATACACTGATATAAATATACACATAATTATAATAATATTATATATATGTATCATTCACTGGTCTCCTATGAGACACCTTGCCTCTTATTTGCATATCAAAGCTATTTGCTTTTCCACTGCTAAAAAAAAGCAGTTACACAGGTTAATTTGCATTTCAATGGCTATCCTATAGCAAGCAGATTCTACAAGTCTTGGAAGGAAAAAGAGAAAAAAAAAACCAAAACCCCTTCTTTCCTTTTTCTATCTGTGTGCAATTTCTTACCCCAAGCCAAGCATTTATCTTACCATTTACTCTCACTAGGCCCAATTGAAACTATTTGTAATTGACTATGGCATGGGTTAAATAAATGCATTGGTAACTCATAAATGGTGTTTGATGTGACCAAGGAAACTGATTATTCTGTGCAGACTGAAAATCAGCTATTTAGAAAGTGACCTTCCTAAAATGGCCACTGCTCCTCCCCCTTCCACATCCATGAGGTTTACACAAAATGGTGGACAGGCCATGTGGTTAGTCCAAAATGGAGGACAGACCATGCGGCTTCCTTTGTCACAAAGAAATCACACATTATACAAGCACCTGAAGTTATTTTAGGCCTGAGTTTAAAAAAAAACTATATCAAGGCTATGCAGCAACTTTTACATGTACTTTTAAACCTACTTAACAGATTCACAATCCAATCTGAATCAAACACAATATGACTTATTTGAACTTTGTTTTGCAACAATAAAAATACATTTTAGCATCTTAAATATTATGAGAAACGCATTGTCCCTTGAAATTTCATATCATTGGCTTACTGATATCACAACAATACACGTGGGTGTTATTTTCATCAGGATCATGATGCGTCCATCGGAGCCGGTCGATTACAGCCGCGTTTGTAATGTTCAGTGCATCATTAAGACCCTGATATCCCGGACGAGCCCCCATCTGTGATGCCAAATTGCTTTCTCACAAATATTTAAAATGCCCACTCTAATATATACTGCAGACGCCAGGCGCATCTTATTACCATATACAATAAACGTGCGCTGTACAGTGCAAAACACTGCATCCCATAAGAGAAAACAATACAGCCACACATTATCTGAGTTCCAAAGCTCATTGATGTATATATTTGTTATTAAAAGGATATGGATTCAATATATTACAATGTACAGTATACCTATAGTTACAACTCATACAGTGAGCAGTTAATACGTACAGTTACATACAGTTACATACAGCTACAGTTACATACAGTTACAGGCCAGCATACAATACCATTATCCTTAAGTTATATAAATTCATCTTTCCATATCACTCTCTCTCTCTCTCTGTGAAATCATGCAGGAACTGGTCTGCCAGCAACTCCTTCATCCTCTGGTACCAAACAGCAACTGCCTTCCTGTGTGATCAGCAATGTGTTATCTAGTTTGGGGGAGGGAACTTATTCATGATGAGTCACTAGTCTCTTTGTATATGCTAAACAGGTTCAGCCTTGGGGACATCCAAAGGGGCTGGCCTGAGCTTCCTGTCCACTACCTGTTTGGAATATCTATTGTTCTAATAAAAGTGATTTTAGCTTTTATACATTTAATCATAATTATTTGTTGCAATGTCCTGCAACTTAATAACAAGTATCAAATGAATCTACACATTAATCTTGTTGCTTTAATAGTAAATATGACAGGTCTATCTTGCTTCGTTCAAATAATACACATACATGACATTACTTCATTATATAATTTAAAATCATCATGATGTCTGACGCTTGATTTTATTATAATTATGTACTACATGAAATAAGTGTCGAATCCATCTCTGTGGCATGTCTGTGTAAATGCGTGTGTTACCATATATTGCTGTGCTTGCTGTGCGTATTTGCAAGTATAGCGACTCATAATGTGTGTAGTGTGTATGTTCTGTTTATGTAATATTTTTGACTTCGACAGTACCTACTCTACCGGAAAGTGTACCACTCTAGTTTTTGGGGGCTCCCACAGCCTCCAGAAGAGTGGGTGCATCTCCAGCATCCTGCTTACTTTCATGTAAATCGTGAGTCCGTATGGGATTGGGAGAGGCTAAATGTATGCAAATCGTGCAGTTTTAGCCCTGACTCTTCCCCAAGGACCCACAATTTGAGGCACTTTGCAGCATTGGGGGTGGGGCCTAATAATGTGAAGAGCCAAGCCCCATCCCCAAAGTGGTCAGCTGCATCTCCTCTCCACACGCCTCACAGGGGGAGATGTATAAAGCCTTGAAAAGTGATACATTTCATGGAGATAAAGCACCAGCCAATCAGCTACTACCTGCCATGTTACAGGTTTGTTTTGAAAAATGTCATCTGGTTGGCTAGCACTTTATCACTGTGAAATGTATCACTTTTCAAGACTTAGGGGGACATTTACTAAGCAGTTATAAGAGCGCAGAAGTGAGCCAGTGGAGAAGTTGCCCATGGCAACCAATCAGCACTGAAGTAACATCTATAATTTACATACTATAGCATTATACAGAGCTGCTGATTGGTTGATGGGGCAACTTCTCCACTGGCTCACTTCTCCGCTCTTATCACTGCTTAGTATATGTCCAACTTAGTACCTTTGGCCCCCAGAGACGAGACACATAAAATTGGCAATTATGGTGTTCGGCATATATTCCAGCAGAAGAACTGACAGAGAATTGGTGTCCCTTGGCAACAGGCTGCAAGCTTAAATGTTTCATCAAAATACAAACAAAATCCCCATGCTGTTATTTGCTAGATGCACCCAGATTTGTAGTATATTATTGTTAGCGCCCTGAGGTGGATTTCCCACTAGGCACATGATGCACGTACCTAAGGGCGCCACTTGCTGGGGGTACATAACAGTCAGCAACCCCCACTCTCCAATGGAGCAGCTGGTGACCTCCCAGGGCACAAGGGCAGGCATTGCTCTTCTCCCCAGCTCCCGGCAGTCTGAAGGGATGCCCTTGTGCCCAGAAACCTCCAGCTGCATTCACTCACTGCTGGTGCTCGGTGGCACCCGATGACCCCAGCAACATCGCACACATGATGTAACACGTTATGATATTTGCTGTAAGGAGTACCAGCACTCAGCATACCTAGAATGGCAACAGGACTGGAGGAGACATGATGTTAAGCTAGAGGCGTCACTTACCGCCATGACACCCAGCACGGCACAGCTTCCTGAAAAGGGGGTGGGGCATTGAGAGGAGGTGGGGCTTCACATCCCAACCCTCGTTTTCACAACTCCTGGGATTCGGGAATTACAAGCTGCCATCGGGGAGTGCTGTGCCTGCTCCTACACAGTGACAGTAGCTGAACGCTGCTCATAATGTTGTAGTGCAGCTCCCGGCTCCTGTCACTGAGCAGGAGCCGACATTTTGGTGTCACCCTGCGGCGAGTGACACCTGGGTGTGGGCCGCACCCCCCTTATGATGCCAGTGCATTGGGCCATGTTGCTGGAGTGTGTGAGGAGGAGCCAAGGAAGTTGCCCAAGGAACAGGACAAGCAGAGGCCAGGTAAAGTTATACCCCTTTTACACTGCTGCAATACCCTGGGTTAGTGCCGGGTCTACCCAGGTCACAGCTTGGTGTACAAGAGTCCTTGAATAATAACCCAGGTCGAGTGACCTGGGAATCTGACCTTTGTAGCTACTAGGGTTCTACATAGTAAACAGTGTAAACAGCTCGGCCCGGGTTATTTAACACAGGTTATGCTTAAAAGCAGTTGATTTGCTGTGTATGCAGAGGAACCTCAAGGGAGTATCTGTGATTGACATGCAGGGCAGACCCAGGTTCAGTGTAAACGGGGCTGACCTGGTGATAACCCGAATCCAAGGTGCAGTGTAAACAGGGTCTGACCCGGGTTGGAAACATGTCCTGAAACCTGGGTCAGACTGTAGTTCTCAAACCGTGTGCCGTGGCACCCTGTCGTTCCTCGGTGTACTTGCAGGGCCCAGGGTGCCCAGGTTGGTGGTCCAGGACCAATTCAAATTATTTACAGTCAATGTAATAGACAAAACCAGTGCTTGTGGATTCTCATCATAAAATATGTGGACAAACAGAAGTAAATCCTGTTCCTCACCACATAACTGACTCTCAGAATGACATATAATCAAAAATTACTTCATTTAATATTTTTTTCTGAATTTCTCAATAAAAAACTTTTGGCCTAGGGGTGCCGTGGAAAAAAATTCTGATTCTCTAGCGCACCGTAATTGAACTTTATATTCTATACTATGTGGGGGGGAAGCACATCATATTTTTTTTGGGGGGGGGGCAGGTTGACCAATAATGTTGTGCCTGGGGGCACAATGCCCCTAAATCCGCCTCTATTAGCACCAATAGCAAAAGTATTTCTGTTTTATATACACATATGGCAACACTACCACACAGCTGGTACCATGTACAATACGGATAACACCGAGTGTGGGCATATTTAATTTCTGTATTATTCTATTGTAGCCAATTCTGTTTTCACATGAAGAGAGTGGCCAGATTAGCAGTTCAATATGCCATTTGAAAGCACATTTAACCCTGTACATAATGCAGTTCAGTCTATTAGAATGTATTTATTTTTCTAGTGGGCGAGAGACTATTACTGTATGAAACTCTTCTTGTTTTTCCTATATTTTATGTTGTACTCTGGCATTGTAATCAAGTGTTTGTTGTGAAATTAGTTCGATTTTTAGCAGATGGTACAATGAAGGCTTTTAGTCTACACATGAGTCTTTGTATGAGTAAAAAGAATGAGCAACATAATGTTAGCTCTGTAACCTACACAGACGTTCATCACTCAATTCTAGAGCGATACACAGTACATATTTAATTTTAAAGCTGCACAATCACCTGTTGAGATACTCTGTTCCTCTAACAACCGCTACTGAAATAGGTCTTGGTAGGGGTTAAAGTGGAGTCCAGTGACTGCAGCTTGTGATTGGGCAACCAAACCATATTGCACATATGTGAGTTATGGTGCCCATACACTTGTGCGATTGAGCCAGATGCGATATCGCGCTTTGAATTCCCTCTAAGCTCCCCGTGCGATAAATCATATGAAGTGCTGTTTTTGTGCATTCGATGTGCATACAATCATGTGATTTATCACATGCCCCTTGCAATCAGAAATCGGATGATCGAATGCGATTGCATCGCATGCTGCCCAAAGCACACCACAGTTATCTGTGAGATCTGTTGAAATTTGCATAGAGGGCTGGGCTGTTTGGGGGGTATATAGAGTGGCAGCCATTTTAACACTGTGCACTTCTGTTTGCTCTGTGACTAGAGAGGCTGTGACTAGGCGTGGTGTAGCCTGCATACCTTGTTGTTTGGAGCAGAGCAGCGTGCTTCCAGCCTCTCTCCTGTATCCTGTGCACAGTGGGTAGAGGGGAGTATCTGGGAAGTGAGCTAAATACCTCACAGATCGCACATCACATTGCCATAAATCAAATGTGGTAAAAACAGCATGCATTCGCACGTGCGATCTGATAAATGTTAAGTGCAGCACATAATGGCCCTCATTCCGAGCCGATCGCACGCTGCAAGTCTTCGCCGCGGTGCGATCGGGTCTGGAATGCACATGTGCGGCATGCACGTTGTTGCCTGGCGACATCTATTGCCGGGCAACATCGCTGACAGCGAAGAAAGCGGTCGCAGCGCGCGACCGCAAGAAGAGTGACAGCAGGAAGGCGTTCCGGGGCGTCAACTGACCATTTGAAACCGTTTTCGGGGTAGTGGTAAGAAAAATGCAGGCGTGTCCAGGTTAACGGAGGGCGGATGTCTGACGTCAAAGCCGTAACCATCATCGCTGGATTTGTCGCACAGGGTAAGTATGTCCAGGGCTGGTCTTATTTTGTGTGAAACTTTTTTAGCATAGCAGGGCTGCACAAGTGATCGCAGCCCTGCTATGCTAAAATACACTCCCCAATAGGCGGAGATTAGTTGATTGCACCAGCAGCAAAAAGTTGCTTGGTGCGATCAACTCGGAATGAGGGACAATATCTTGAGATACGAGAATCGACCAGCGTGCCCGCGCATCGCATCAGGGGACACATTCGATGTCATACAATCCTGCGATTCATCGCACCGATGCAGTCGAAATTGAAGGATTGTACCAGAAATCTCACAAGTGTATGGGCACCATTAGAAAGGGGTAGAGGGTGTCCATGCTCACAGGGAGAGATTTATCAAAATTTCTAAAAGAGGACTCTTGGAGCTGTTGCCAATAACCAGTAAGATGCTATCATTTTATGGAATGAACTAAATAAATGATAGGTATAATGTGATTGGTTGCTATGGGCTACACTTCCAATGGTTCTCTTAAGAAGGATTGATACATCTCTCCCTTACTACGAATACCATGCTACCTCTTGGGAGGCTAGATAGGGGGCTGTAACTTTGAGACATTCTGCTGAGAAGCCCAGTTCTTCATTGTAGGTGAGTTCACCTTGCCCTAGGTGAGCCATCTACCAGCGGGAAATCGGATCCACACCTGGCTGCTATAACAATGTGTACTCACTGCTGTGAGTTTAGAATAATGCTTATGGTATGATATGCTGACAGTCATAATTTATTTATTTATTACCAGTTATTTATATAGCGCACACATATTCCGCAACGCTGTACAGAGAATATTTTGCCCATTCACATCAGTCCCTGCCCCAGTGGAGCTTACAATCTATATTCCCTATCACATGTACACACATACACATCCACGCTAGGGTTAATTTTGCTGGGAGCCAATTAACCTAACAGTATATTTTTGGATTGTGGGAGGAAACCGGAGTACCCGGAGGAAACCCACGCAAGTACGGGGAGAATATACAAACTCCACACAGTCAGGGCCATGGTGGGAATCGAACCCATGAACTCAGTGCTGTGAGGCAGTAATGCTAACCATTACACCAATGTTGACATTCATCATATACAGTAGACAGTGATGAAATGTCTACATGTTTGAATGTCAATGTATTGTCCCTTGTAGCTCAACTGTGACTTACCTGTGCCTGCAACAGTTCCCTTGGTCATGTGACCATCACTTCTGGGTCAGACCTCCAATCAGGGCCAGCTCTACCATTCGGCAGCTTTAGGCAGCTGCCTAGTGCGCTGGGATCTGCGGAGCGCCACTATGGTTACCACCTCATCCCTTTAATTCTGGACACATATTAATTACACAGGTTCTGTGGCTGGCTGACTTCAAGACTCCATTTCACCTGGTTTTAATCAGCCTCAGAACCTATGTAATTACTATGTGTCCAGAATTAAAGGGATGAGGTGGTAACCTTAGGTGCCACAGAGTTTGCCTATCACAAAATTAAAGATCTCTCTGATAGAAACATCCTTGTTGTACTTGATGAAAGTGATGGCTGTGAAACTTGTTAATCACACTTTCATCTGAAGGGCTGGGAAGTGGGTATTGGTGGTGGTTAAGGGCCGTAGGCTGAAGTTTTGTCTAGGGTGCCAAGAGACCTTGCACCAGCCCTGCCTCCAATTTCCCAGCATTCCGGTGATTATTATTACCCAATTCCTAACTCTAATCCCTAATCCCCATCTAGAGCCTAACCCTAACCCCTTTCAAACTAGCCCTAACCCTCCAACCTGAAGCCTAACATTAACCCTTACACCAACAGCCTAACTCTAATGCTTCCGCCCACAGCCTAACACTAGTCCTCCCACCCACTGCCTAACTCTAACCCTCCTACCCACAGCCTAACTCTAACCCTCCGGCCCGCAGCCTAACTCTAACCCTCCCACCAACAGCCTAACTCTAACCCCCCCACCCACAGCCTAAACCCCCTTCTCTTGGCCAGCATCTCAAATTATGACAGCAATAGCAATAATATATAATACAATTACTATAGCTGCCGCCACATCATGCAGTAGAAGGGACAGAGCAGAGCTGCTGCACATGCCCAGTGGTAGCAGCTTCTTCTATGGTACTGACGATGGGAGAAAAGTTTAAGAATTTGCAGAATGGAGATAGTGTTTTCTCAATCTTTTTACAAAATTGAATAAAAACAATGAAACCATTTTACAGATATTTATCTGTACACCAGAATACAGTGAAGACTTTAATTTACTAAAGAAGAAAATAAATAAATAAATAAAAACAAAAACTTGCTGGATATTATTTCTGCAAATGAATAAAAAAATGCAAGAGTTATTTGACACCTTTTAAGACACTCCAATACTTTGTATGCTGTCCTGCTACAGATGGGTCCTCCGTTATCTTGGCTGTTTCTGCACCTAGACGGAGGATTAGTCATGCCTAGGCAATAGCTTAGGTTGCTGAGTTTAATCACGTACAGGCGCATTGAGGCACGACTAGATACTCAGCATGCAATACACATCTCCACCACTGGGTGGCTAATGCTCCACTAATCCAGTACTTTAGTTCGAATAGCGGCGGATTGATCTACCGTACAAGCTCTGGCAAATGGTCAGTGATGATTGTAATGTTAATATACAGTCCCGTACTGCATACTGTACACACAGATGGTGACCAATGGTCAGACGGAGAGAGTTAAAAAAAAGTTTATACAGATGCAAACAAACGTGTTAAAACACTTGTGTATGCAGATGCAACTAATGTGTGAAAGAATAATGTAGCTCATTGACTTTAAAGTATGTACAGTGCACTAAATACTGTGTTTTACTATATGAGCGTCCGAGTCCCCTAACGGCATAAACGAACACCAATTGGAAGGAATCGCTGCTTGCATTACTTTTATACATGAGCTTGTGAGTCTTCAATGCAGCGACGTGGGCAAGAATAGAAGGCTCCCACGCTGAGAATCCCGGGTCCGATTCCCAAAGTACCAATCTATTATTTTCCCCTGACATTCACTTTATTAATTTCTTTTTCTTTGTAATCCTTTTTTCTTTGTAAAATCATAAAAAAAATTGTGTGGGGTCCCCCCTTCTAAGCATAACCAGCCTCGGGCTCTTTGAGTCGGTCCTGGTTGTTAAAATACAGGGGTAAAAATGCACAGGGTTCCCCCCCGTATTTAGACAACCAGCACCAGGCTTTTTGTCTGGTCCTGGTTCCATAAATATGGGGATAAAAGAAGTAGGGGTCCCCCCATATTTTTAAAACCAGCACCGGGCTCCAATAGCGAGAGAGATAATGCCACAGCTGGGGGACACTATTATACTGGTCCCTGCGGCCGTGGCATTACCTCCCCAACTAGTCACCCCTGGCCGGGGTTCCCTGGGGGAGTGGGGACCCCTTAAATCAAGGGGTCACTCCCCCAAGCACCCATCCTGGGCGGTGGATGGGGGGCTGATAGCCTTTCAAAGTGTAAATAACTGCTGGAAAATAACGGCCCGTTTGTACCTGTAGTTCTGCAACAAAAGTAATATCCAAATTTAACATTGAATGTATAGGAAAGGGAGCGTGGCCACACCCCATTTACCAGTGGCCATGCCCCTTTTCTAATTTGAACTAGTTTTCATGTGTAAAATGTTGGAGGGTATGGTACAGTATCGTATCGTGCACAGAGCTCGCCTATCCTTTCACCCCTGTGTGTTTTAGCTAGGGTATTCAGACGCTCCTTCCGCATTGCAAAACCTATGCCGTCGCTCGCCCCATATCTGAGCGCTGCCAGAAGGCGGGAGGGTCACGGGCACCATATGTTTTATCAACTTGGCATGCGATCGAGTCCGGTGTATCGTAATGTGCATAGAGCTCGCTTATCCCTATCACCCCTGTATGTTTTAGCTAGAGTATTCAGGCGCTCCTTCAGCATAGCACTGTAGCCTGCAAAACCTATGCCGTCGCTCGCCCCATAGCTGAGCGCTGCCACAAGGCGGGAGGGGGTCACGGGCGGTAGCCATTTCAATCGAGTCTGGCCTACTACAGAAATGTATGTATGTATGAGTACCATACGGTGCATAGAACCTTATCCTCGTAGCCGCTGTGTATTTTATAGAATACAGCTCCTGCTGCTTTGCCCTGCTTTATGTAAAACTTCTGTGAAAGTATAGTACAGTACAATAGTAACAAAAATAAAAAAATAATAAAGTGTCAATAAAAATAATTAACATGCATTCACACTTTGGGAATCGAACCCGGAACTCTAAACATGGGAAGCAGCACACTTCACTACTCGGACACATCGCCGAATGACAGATGCATAAGCCTATTGGTTTTGATTCTGCCGTAATGGGCATGGGATTTGGACGCTAACATATCCCTAACATCAATAGACCACACTGTACCTGTAACATGTTCGTTCGCGTCTGTATACACTACTGGTTTTATTTGTTGATTTGTCTTCGGGACTTGGACACTCACATATTCCTAACGTCAATGGAGTATATCGTGAGTTTATCACGTTTGTTTGAATCCGTCTATATATACTGTTCTACTGTATTTACGTCTGTACACTGTAATATACTGTATGACATATTGTAGCATATTGTAGCTAATGAGACGCACCAGCAAAGTAGTTCTTACTATGTACTGTATTTTGGTGTTGTATTTTAATGGAGACCACACACATGCACAATTGTGATTTTAATAAGTGACATCTGGTGGATGATCGCAGGTATTACACTTAAAGGTAACGCCAAACGCTCTGTGCACCTCACTACGACTAGGCGCGCCTCCCTACGACTAGGCGCGCCTCATTGGACCCAGGCACGCTGCGTATGCTCGATCGCGTCTAATGCCTCAGCATGCCAAGATAATGGAGGCTGCATCTGTTTCTTAATTACCAGTTTTTGGGGTCCAGGATGTTTTTCCCACTTTATTATTTAATTCTGCCAGGACGCTCTTTGTAGAAAAGTTGCATGACCTCGTTTCTTTGGTGTTTCTGATTGAATCTCACATTTCATGGGTGCTCTTATTGCAGCAATGAATATGAGTTTTGCAATCTCACCTCTTAGAGAGAGCGATATAGTGGAGAGAGATAAAGTACCTGCCAATCAGCTTCTTCCATTTTACAGGCTATGCTAGAAAATTGACAGAAGCTGATTATTGCTATAATCAACTTCTCCACTTTATCTCTCTCCAAGAGTTGATAAATCTCCCCTCATATACCTATGTTCAGAGGCGGAACTACCATTGGTGCAGCAGGAGCATTGCACCGGGGGCCCATGAGGTCTAAGGGGCACACTGCTGCACAGACCAGCAATGAGTTATCCCATGGCCCCCTTGCAGACCATTTTGAGCAATGTCAGATGAATGACCCAATGTGGAGAGCAGGGTGGGACCCACTGCCTGAGGAACCTGCCCCTTACCTTAGGTAGGCAGGGCCAGGACTTCCATCAGAAATTGTGGGGCCCAGGACTGACAAAATAAACAGGGCCCCCAACCAAAAAAAAAAAAAAAAAAAGATTCTGCCACACCACTCCACCACATTAAATGCTTGTTTTAAGTTCTCCATGTGCATCAACCCGTTGTTCTTGTGCAGCCTGTGCAGCTCTCCAGGTATTGGCAGAAGGAGCCAGGGTTGGGCCCCCCCTCTATAAGAGCCCGGGACTCCAGTCCCCGCAGTCCCCCCCTGATGGCTGCCCTGGGCAGGGCTGACCTTGTGTATGCTGGAATGATAGAGGAGTCCTGCCATCAATCAATGCTAATCATCGCGGCCACATACTTACTCTAATTAACAGGCACCTGTACATTTTTTCTGAGTCACTGCTGACTGTAAATTAAGGCCGCTCACATTCGGTGTACAGTAACTGGCACTGTCAGAGTCTGCCTGACCAAGTGCAAACTGAAGAAAGCACAAGGGGTGGGGTCTCCTGTCAAAGATAGAGCAGAAGCCGCTGTGTTCCTGCCCCCACCAGGGTACATGCCCCCCGTTCTCTGTACTGTGCCGGTCATTGTCCTTGTACCCATCACCCACTGCCTCCCTTGTCACCCTCTGCCTCCACCTACATTCTGCTTCACCCTCTGCCTCCCTCTGCCTTACGCTGTCACCCTCTGCCTCTCCCTGTCACCCACTGCCGGGGGTTAGATTGGGGTCGAGGAGAGGGCCCAAATGATATTTTTGCAGCTGGGCCCACCACTTACAATGGGGCAGATGTATTAACCTGGAGAAGGCATAAGGAAGGGATAAACCAGTGACAAGTGCAAGGTGATAAACGCACCAGCCAATGAGCTCCAATATGTAAATTACCATTTAGGAGCTGATTGGCTGGTTTATCACTTCCTTATGTCGTCTCCAGGCTTAATAAAATCTGCCCCAATGTTACATATGTTTTTGTTCCTTACAATTTCTGGTAGTACAGAGCATGAAATGAATAATTAAATGGAAGGGGGAAAAAATTCAAGCTTTAGGTTTCCAACTTTTAGAAAGTAAAAAAAAAACACAAATATTTTATTGCAAGAACATACCGTGCCTATAGTGTCTTCTGGGAATGGTCTTTTGTATAGTTATACCTTTGTGAAGTGTGAAGCTTCCTTTTGTTATTTGTTTAAGGAAAGAGGTTAAAGCATCTCATGTCTGCTTTTGCCTATGGAAAATGAAACAGATTTATTTTTTATTGATTCTCAGAGTGTTTTTATCCATTATTCACTGAGGTTTTTTTTTACCGTAGGTAAAGCTTTAAAAAAGTTCAATGGGTGCACGGCTAGCTTACAGACAGTAAACATGGATGAGTAATATGAATTATATATAGGCTGTTCGGGTCCACAGCATCTTTCATTTATGCATTGGAATGTTTATTTGCTTTTCAAATTCTTTAGGTATTGGATACAGTAGAACTACGGAAACTTCTCAAGTTAAACATACATGACCAGCAGTCTTTATAGGACATGTGTGAAGTCATGATGTGATAAACGTGTATAGTATGTACAGAGCACACATACAAATATGAGGGTGGTTCAATAAATAAGGTAACCAGACAAATAATGTAGATGAAAAGGTGAAAAAGTTACCCAATGGTGCCGAAAAACATGTCGGAGAAGTGATTGGGAAACTTCTATCCATACCTACCTGTGGACCTAGGACACTTGGAACAGCATAAACACCCGGGTTCCATCTATTTGCCTGCTTGATGTGTTTGGCTCCATTTGTACATCTATCTGGTACGGAGGCTGGGAGAATCCCATTTTCTTTTTATATGTAATGTCATTCATTAAATGTGGTTTTAAATATACTGCACTATAAAGAGTTTTTATATATTTTTTACATGGGCAACTGGATAAAAGAAACCTTTATGCTAGCAGTAAAAACATTTAAGCTGTGTGAGCATTCATTGTCATTTCCATATTAAAATATATTTATGGCTTTTGGGAAATATACCTTTATATCTTTATTCTAGACCTATATAAAGTAAGAGGAAATTGAACATTGAAAATATTTTCCTGGACAACATCACAGTGGAGACCCTTATTGTAGTAGAGCACCATTACCACTCTTCTTGGGAAGGTTACACTGTGAAAATGTCAAGGACTACAACACTTTTTTCTATTAGTTCTGGGGCCCTGTAGTCTACTACCTTTAAAAAGAAAAAAAAAGAAAAAAGAAATCAGTAGTATGAACTAATCCCCTACTTTTTCCTTCTCATTTCCAAATTCTATTTAGAAACATCAAATGAGGAAGGACCAAGAAGGGAATTGGAGAACCTGCCTTAAAATGGTGTTGTGGACATTCATTTATAATTTCTTGAAACAAGTTTGGCACAAGGACTTATCATTACCTTTTTGACTATTTCTATGTACACAAGGTTTGGTGACATGTATTCATGATTGTGTCTATGCTGCCCTTCTAGTAGCGCCCAGGTTTGGTACATATTTGATATTTTGCATCAGCTGTAAGATGGGTCTATGCAACTTAGGTCGACAGTCATTAGGTTGACCATGGAAGGTCGACATGCATTAGGTTGGCAGGGACAATAGGTCGACATGGTCATTAGGCCGACATGTACTAGGTCGAAAGGTCAAAAAAATCGACATGGGTTTTTTGACTTTTTTGGCATTGTTTTCTTCGGAAAGTGATGCTGAACCCCAATTAGTTCACCGTGTCCCCTCGCATGGCTCGTTTCACTCGCCATGCTTTGGGCAAGGTGCCTCGCTCCATTACCACTGCGTTTGGGGTAACAGGTTACCATTCCCAATTGTAGTCCACGTGGATTGTCAAGTATGAAAAAGTCCAAAAAAATGAAAAACAAAACAAAACAGGATTTTGATACCTACCGGTAAATCCTTTTCTCCTAGTCCGTAGAGGATGCTGTGGTCCACTTCATGACCATGGGGTATAGACGGTTCCTCAGGAGCCATGGGCACTCTTAAGACTTTTCAATGGGTGTGAACTGGCTCCTCCCTCTATGCCCCTCCTCCAGACCTCAGTTATAGGAACTGTGCCCAGGGAGACGGACATTTCGAGGAAAGGATTTACTTTAATACTAATGGTGAGATACATACCAGCTCACACCTCAACCAAGCCGCACAACATGGCATTCAACATAACACACGCCTACAGGCATGAACCAATTACAGCAAACATGCTGAAACTAATAAAACACAACATGTGTAACTCTAATAAACAAAACTGCAGGTAAAGTACGCACTGGGATGGGCGCCCAGCATCCTCTACAGACTAGGAGAAAAGGATTTACCGGTAGGTATCAAAATCCTGTTTTCGCATATGTCCAAGAGGATGGTGGGGTCCACTTCATGACCATGGGGTTTATACCAAAGCTCCAGTACGGGCGGGAGAGTGCGGATGACCCTGCAGCACCGATTGACCAAACTTGAGGTCTTCATCGGCCAAGGTGTCAAACTTGTAGAATTTTGCAAATGTGTTTGACCCCGACCAAGTAGCTGCTCAGCAAAATTGCAATGCCGAGACCCCCCGGGCAGCCGCCCAGGATGAGCCCACCTTCCTAGTGGAATGGGCCTTCACCGGCATCGGTAACGGCAATCCAGCCATAGTATGAGCGTGCTGAATCGTACTTCTGATCCAACGCGCAATAGTCTGCTTGGAAGCAGGGCACCCAATCTTGTTGGGAGCATACAGGATAAACAAAGACTCTGTTTTGTCACAACTGAGGGCCTGAGCTGACGGGAGGCAGCCTCAGTTGTAGGGGCTGAGATGTACCGGAACCTGGGAGGTTGTATCAGACCCCTGGACATGTAAGTAACATGAAGAATAACCGCCCGAAGGCGTGACCACGACAACTTGAATAAAAGTCAATGATGTTTATTTATGACAAAACTCCATGCATCACAGTAGCAGTAAAAGAAACATAAAATCAGCAGAGAAATAATACAGTTCCTGGGTACTACAGGATGGCAGGGGCCACAGAGCTCTGGTAGTATGAGACAGTTCTTATTATCTGCGAGTTGGAAAGTCCTTACCAGGCCCGACTGTAGCAATGAAGAAAGCCCAGGATCGTACCAGCTGGTGTTCCAGGGAAAGCTGGACTGCTGTAAATAAAATAGCTGCTGTGGGTTCTGGTTGGAACCAGACAGATGTTGGCACGGAGTGGATACTGGCTGGAACCAGTTAAATAATAAATGAAGCTTGAGAGCGATGCAATATGAATGAAATGTAGAGCTTGAGAGCGGAGAAATAATAATACCGGTGGAGAGTGGTAAACTGTAGAAAGGACACCGGCCCTTTAAGAGAAGCTGTACTCTGCTGGAAGCTGGGCTGGAAGCAGGTAATGTTGTAGCTGGAAACAGATGAATCCACAATGGATCGGAGAGTCAGGCTACACCGCAGGTGGAATGCTGGTGCTGGTCTCTATGGTGGAAGTCTTGAGACAGGAGCTGGAACCTGGAAGACAATCACAGGAGAGAGACAAACAGGAACTAGGTTTGACAACCAAAGCACTGACGCCTTCCTTGCTCAGGCACAGTGTATTTATACCTGCAGCAAGGAAGGGATTGGCTAGGCAATTATGCAGATTATCAATACTGAGAACAGATTGGTGGAAATGATCAGCTGACAGAATCCAAGATGGCTGCGCCCATGCAGACACTTGGAGGGAAGTTTGGTTTGTAATCCATGTGGTAATGAAAACAGTAATGGCGGCGCCGGCCACCGGAGACAGGAGGCGCCAGGCTGACAGGTGCACATCCAACCACGCGGACACAGCGGAGGCCGCGGCTGACGTAATCGCCACTCAGACACTCTGCATGCAGAAGCTCAGGGACGGCGGCGGAGGCCGCGGGAAACGCCATGCCAGGTGTAATATGGCGTTTACTGTGACAGCGTCTCAGAGTGACAGGAGAGGATACATGAATGTAAACATCAGGATAACAGATGGGATCCGGTCCTGGAGCGCTGAGCCAGCCTTAGGAGGCATCTGATGGGTAAGAAATGGCGTCCAGATACCCGGATCGTGACAGCACCCCCCCCTTTAGGAGTGGCCCCAGGACACTTCTTTGGCTTTTGAGGAAACTTGGAATGGAATCTCCGGACCAAGGCAGGAGCATGGACATCAGAAGCATTGGTCCATGAACGTTCCTCAGGACCATAACCCTTCCAGTCAATAAGATATTGTAGTTGACCGTAACGGTGACGTGAGTCCAGGATCTTGGCCACTTCATACTCAACGCCTCGTTGAGTTTGGACTTTCGGAGTTGGAGGTAGTGAGGAATGAAACCGATTCAAGATCAGCGGTTTCAACAGGGAAACATGGAATGTCCTGGGTATTTTTAAGAAGGGAGGCAACTGGAGTCTGTAAGCAACAGGATTGATGACTTGTTCAATCTTGAAAGGACCGATAAAGCGAGGTGCAAACTTCATACTGGGAACTCTTAACCTCAAATTCTTTGTGGATAACCATACCCGATCACCCACCTTGAGAGCAGGAACTGCTCGACGCTTCTTATCCGCAAACTTCTTGTACCTGAACGATGCCTTGAGCAGAGCTGATCGTACGCTCTTCCAGATATTGGCAAACTGATGCAAGGTGATATCCACTGCGGGAACAGAAGTTGCTGGAAGCGGTTGGAACTCAGGGACTTTAGGGTGGAATCCAAAGTTAGTGAAGAATGGTGTTGAAGCAGATGAAGAATGATACTGGTTGTTATGACAGAACTCGGCCCAGGGAAGTAATTGAACCCAGTCATCTTGAGAGGAGGACACATAGATGCGGAGGAAGGCCTCCAAGTCCTGATTCACCCTCTCGGTTTGACCATTGGTCTGAGGATGGCAAGCAGTGGAAAACTTTAGCTTGACTTGGAGGACTTGACATAAACTTCGCCAGAATTTGGCTGTGAATTGAACTCCTCGATCTGAGATAATTTCTTCAGGAAGACCGTGGAGTCGGAAGATCTCTTGTATGAATACTTGAGCCAACTTGGAAGCTGACGGAAGACCGGTGAGAGGAATGAAGTGTGCCATCTTGGTGAACCGGTCAACTACCACCCAGATGGTATTGAACTTGTTGCACATGGGTAAATCTGTAATAAAATCCATCGACAAATGGGTCCAAGGTCGACGGGGAACAGATAGTGGAACCAGTTGCCCCGCAGGCGACTGGCGGGATACCTTATGTTGAGCACATTTTGGGCAAGATGCAATAAACTCCAAGACGTCCTTTTTCAGAGTTGGCCACCAATAGGACCTAGAGATAAACTCCAGAGTTTTTTGGATACCTGTGTGTCCGGCAAAACGGGAAGCATGGGCCCAATGCATGAGCTTCTTCCTTAGCATCGGTTTCACAAAACTTTTCCCTGATGGGGGCGTAGAGTCCATCCCTACCGTGGAGAATGCCACGGATTTATAATAGGATGCTTGTCTGAAGACTCTGACTCATTTTCTTGCTCCCATGAGCGGGAAAGGGCATCGGCCTTGTGATTCTGAGAGCCCGGACAGAACTGGAGTTTAAAGTCGAACCTGGAAAAGAAAAGTGCCCATCTGGCCTGACGAGGGTTGAGACATTGTGCGCCTTTCAGATATAAAAGGTTCTTGTGGTCTGTAAGTATGGTGATTGAATGAGAAGCTCCCTCCAACAGATACCTCCACTCTTCTAGAGCGAGCTTGATGGCTAGCAACTCCTGGTCGCCAATGGCATAGTTGCGCTCAGCTGGGGAAAACTTCCGGGAGAAGAAACTGCAAGGGTGTAAATGGCCATCTTTAGCCCTCTGAGATAACACCGCTCCTACTCCAACGGAGGAGGCATCCACCTCTAAGATGAAAGGAGAGTCGATGTCAGGCTGTTTCAGAACAGGCGCAGAGATGAACCTTTGTTTTAAAAGATGAAATGCTTGCATGGCTTCTTCAGACCACTTGGACGGGTTAGCACCTTTCTTAGTGAAAGCAGTAATAGGCGCCACAATGGTGGAAAAGTCTCGTATAAACTTTCGGTAATAGTTGGCGAACCCTAAGAACCTCTGGACCCCTTTGAGGGTTAAGGGTACCGGCCAATTTTGGATTGCTTGTAGTTTCTCAGGATCCATCTCTAGTCCGGAACCGGACACAATGTACCCTAGAAACGGAATGGACTTGACTTCAAAGACGCATTTCTCTAATTTGCAATAGAGATGATTGACACGGAGACGGGACAGAACCTCTTTAACCCAAAAACGATGTTCCTCTAAATCGTTGGCAAAAATGAGGATATCGTCTAAATAGACCACGACATGACGGTATAGAATGTCTCTGAAGATCTCATTGACAAAATGCTGGAAGACAGCTGGAGCATTGCTCAATCCGAAGGGCATGACGAGGTACTCATAATGTCCGTCACGGGTGTTAAAGGCGGTCTTCCACTCGTCACCCTCACGGATCCGGATGAGATTGTATGCACCTCTCAAGTCCAGCTTTGTAAAGATGGTAGCTCCGCTAACTCTGTCAAAGAGCTCAGTAATCAGGGGTAAAGGATAACGGTTCTTGATGGTAATGTCGTTCAAACCTCTGTAGTCGATGCACGGCCGCAGACCACCATCTTTCTTCTTTACAAAAAAGAAGCCTGCGCCGGCTGGAGAAGAAGAAGGTCGAATGACCCCTTTGCTAGGTTCTCTTTAATGTATTCCTCCATAGAATGCGTCTCAGGCAGAGACAACGGATAAGTTCGGCCTCGAGGTGGAACCTTCCCTTGAACGAGATCAATCGGGCAGTCCCATTCTCTATGAGGAGGAAGGATATCAGCAGAAGCTTTACTGAACACATCCGTGAAATCTTGATATGGAGGAGGTGGAACATCAGACGACCTGGGGGAGGAAGAACAGACAGGCAATACTTTAAACAAACATGTCTCAGCACAGGAGGAACCCCATGCCAGGATTTGCGTAGTCGTCCAATCAATTGTAGGATTGTGAAGACGGAGCCATGGAAGGCCCAGGACCACAGGATGTGTGGCTCTTGGAATCACTAAAAAAGAAATAAGTTCGGAATGAAGAACTCCCACTCTCAGACGAACTGGTAGAGTCCTTAAAGAAATAACTGCATCAAAAATTTTGCTGCCATCCACGGCAGTTAAAGAAATGGACGAAGGAAGTCTCTCGGTGGGTAGGGACCACCGTTTAACATAGGCTTCGGTAATAAAGTTCCCAGCTGCTCCGGAATCAAGGAGGGCAATGACGTTCCGATAACGTTGAGCAACTTGAAGCGAGACTGGGAGATTACAATCTTGAGGAGATGGAGAGGAGATCATTACTCCTAGCCGGCCCTCTCCTTGGCGAGCTAGGATTTGGAGTTTCCCGGACGTTTGGGACAGGCATTAATGGTGTGAGACGGAGCTGCACAATAAAGACAGAGAGACTCGGAGAGACGTCTTCGGCGCTCAGTAGGAGTTAAACGGGAACGGCCAATTTGCATGGGCTCATCTTTAGTTGGTGACAGTTGGCGAGGAGGAGGAGCAGAAGATTTTGGAGCAGATGATCTTCCACGCTCAGTTGCTCTCTCTCTGAAACATAAATCAACTTTCGTGCAGAGTGAGATTAGCTCATCTAACTTAGAGGGTAAGTCTCTGGTAGCTAACTCATCTTTAATACGCTCAGATAAGCCATGCCAGAATGCAGCATACAGGGCCTCGTCGTTCCATGCCAGTTCGGATGCCAGGATCTGGAACTGTATCAGATATTGTCCTACAGTACGTGACCCCTGGCGTAAACGGAGAATCTCGGATGAAGCTGAGGTTACCCGGCCTGGCTCGTCGAAGATGCGCCTGAATGTTGACACGAATGCAGTGAAAGAAGATAGCAGGGTGTCGGACCTCTCCCATAACGGTGATGCCCAATCAAGGGCTGAGCCACTGAGAAGAGAAATAATGTAGGCAATTTTTGTACGGTCACTGGGAAAATTGCCAGGTTGTAGCTCAAACTGAATCTCACACTGGTTGAGAAATCCCCAGCAGAATCTTGGAGATCCGTCAAATTTTGCTGGCGTTGGAAGATGAAGACGTTGAGCAGAAATGGGTAAGGTGGGTGGGGTTATAGCTGGAGTCACTGTGGTTGACGCACCAGACGCGCCTGATCCACGGAGAGTTGTCTGAATCCCATCCAGCCGAGTAGAGAGATCCTGGAGACAGCGGATGATGTGGCCCTGTGCAGCCTCCTGATGTTCTAGTCGGGCTGCCAGTTCTTGCATCGGCCTGGCCGCTTGATCCTGGTCTCCGGCTGGATTCATTAGGTCAGTGCTTACTGTCACAACTGAGGGCCTGAGCTGACGGGAGGCAGCCTCAGTTGTAGGGGCTGAGATGTACCGGAACCTGGGAGGTTGTATCAGACCCCTGGACATGTAAGTAACATGAAGAATAACCGCCCGAAGGCGTGACCACGACAACTTGAATAAAAGTCAATGATGTTTATTTATGACAAAACTCCATGCATCACAGTAGCAGTAAAAGAAACATAAAATCAGCAGAGAAATAATACAGTTCCTGGGTACTACAGGATGGCAGGGGCCACAGAGCTCTGGTAGTATGAGACAGTTCTTATTATCTGCGAGTTGGAAAGTCCTTACCAGGCCCGACTGTAGCAATGAAGAAAGCCCAGGATCGTACCAGCTGGTGTTCCAGGGAAAGCTGGACTGCTGTAAATAAAATAGCTGCTGTGGGTTCTGGTTGGAACCAGACAGATGTTGGCACGGAGTGGATACTGGCTGGAACCAGTTAAATAATAAATGAAGCTTGAGAGCGATGCAATATGAATGAAATGTAGAGCTTGAGAGCGGAGAAATAATAATACCGGTGGAGAGTGGTAAACTGTACAAAGGACACCGGCCCTTTAAGAGAAGCTGTACTCTGCTGGAAGCTGGGCTGGAAGCAGGTAATGTTGTAGCTGGAAACAGATGAATCCACAATGGATCGGAGAGTCAGGCTACACCGCAGGTGGAATGCTGGTGCGGGTCTCTATGGTGGAAGTCTTGAGACAGGAGCTGGAACCTGGAAGACAATCACAGGAGAGAGACAAACAGGAACTAGGTTTGACAACCAAAGCACTGACGCCTTCTTTGCTCAGGCACAGTGTATTTATACCTGCAGCAAGGAAGGGATTGGCTAGGCAATTATGCAGATTATCAATACTGAGAACAGATTGGTGGAAATGATCAGCTGACAGAATCCAAGATGGCTGCGCCCATGCAGACACTTGGAGGGAAGTTTGGTTTGTAATCCATGTGGTAATGAAAACAGTAATGGCGGCGCCGGCCACCGGAGACAGGAGGCGCCAGGCTGACAGGTGCACATCCAACCACGCGGACACAGCGGAGGCCGCGGCTGACGTAATCGCCACTCAGACACTCTGCATGCAGAAGCTCAGGGACGGCGGCGGAGGCCGCGGGAAACGCCATGCCAGGTGTAATATGGCGTTTACTGTGACAGCGTCTCAGAGTGACAGGAGAGGATACAGGAATGTAAACATCAGGATAACAGATGGGATCCGGTCCTGGAGCGCTGAGCCAGCCTTAGGAGGCATCTGATGGGTAAGAAATGGCGTCGATACCCGGATCGTGACATGTTTTCTGTATTCGAGCTGTTCTAGCGACATAAATCTTCAAAGCTCTAACCACATCTAGAGACTTTGACTCAGTGAATGTGTCAGTAACTACTGGCACCACAATAGGTTGGTTTATGTGGAAAGATGAAACCACCTTTGGAAGAAAATGTTGACGAGTCCTCAACTCTGCCCTATCTTCATGGAAGATCAGGTAAGGGCTCTTATGAGACAAGGCCCCCAACTCAGACACCCGCCGTGCGGATGTCAATGCCAAAAACATCACCACTTTCCAAGTCAGAAACTTCAACTCTATCTCTTGTAGAGGCTCAAACCAATCCGATTGAAGAAACTGCAACACCACATTATGGTCCCATGGTGCCACTGGAGGCACAAATGGAGGCTGGATGTGCAGAACCCCTTTCATGAAGGTCTGAACCTCTGGAAGAGAGGCCAATTGTTTTTGGAAGAACACTGACAAGGCCGAAATATGGACCTTGATTGACCCCAATCGGAGGCCCGCCTCCACACCAGCCTGCAGAAAATGGAGAAAGCGTCCCAACTGAAACTCTTCCGTAGGAGCCTTCTTGGATTCACACCAAGACACATATTTTCTCCAAATACGGTGGTAATGTTTCGACGTTACTCCTTTCCTGGCCTGAATAAGGGAGGGATGACTTCCTTGGGAATACCCTTACGGGCTAGGATCCGGCGCTCAACAGCCATGTCGTCAAACGTAGCCACGGTAAGTCTTGATACACGCACGGCCCCTGCTGCAGCAGGTCCTTGCGAAGAGGAAGAGGCCGAGGATCTTCTATGAGCAACTCCTGAAGATCTGGGTACTAAGCCCTCCTTGGCCAGTCTGGGGCAATGAAGATTGCTCGGACTCTTGTTCTCCTTATGATCCTGAGCACCTTTGGGATCAGCAGAAGTGGAGGGAAGACATACACTGACCGGAACACCCACTGGGCCACTAGCGCATCCACTGCTATTGCTTGAGGGTCTCTCAACCTGGAACAATATTTCTGAAGCTTCTTGTTGAGACGAGATGCCATCATGTCTACTTGAGGAACTCCCCAAAGACTTGTCACCTCTGCGAAGACTTCTTGGTGGAGGCCCCACTCTCCTGGATGGAGATCGTGTCTGCTGAGGAAGTCTGTTTCCCAGTTGTCTACTCCCAGAATGAAAATTGCCGACAGAGCCTTTACACGTCTTTCTGCCCAGAGGAGGATCTTTGTCACCTCTGCCATTGCCGCTCTGCTTTTCGTTCCACCCTGCCTGTTTATGTACGCGACTGCTGTTACATTGTCTGACTGGATCTGCACGGAATGATCTTGAAGAAGAAGTACCGCTTGTTGAAGGCCGTTGTAAATGGCTCTCAATTCCAGCACATTTATGTGAAGGCAGGCTTCCTGACTTGACCATTTGCCTTGGAAGCTTTCCCCCTGAGTGACAGCTCCCCAGCCTCGGAGACTTGCATCCGTGGTTACCAGGACCAAGTCCTGAATCCCAAACCTGCATCCCTCTAGTAGGTGAGAACTGTGTAGCCACCACAGGAGCGAAATCCTGGCTTTTGACGACAGGATTATCTTCCAGTGCATGTGTAGGTGGGATCCCGACCACTTGTCCAACAGGTCCCACTGGAATACTCTGGCATGGAACCTGCCAAACTGTATGGCCTCGTAGGCCGCCACCATCTTCCCCAACAACTGAATGCACTGATGGATCGACACACTCGATGGTTTCAATATCTGTTTTACCATTTTCTGGGTTTTCAGAGCCTTTTCCACCGGAAGAAATACTCTCTGAACTTCTGTGTCCAGAATCATCCCAAGAAAAGACAATCTTTTTGTCGGTTCCAACTATGACTTTGGATAATTTATGATCCAACCGTGTTGTTGGAGTATTGACAGGGAGAGTGTGATGTTTTGTAACAACTGCTCCCTGGATCTTGCCTTTATCAGGAGATCGTCCAGATAAGGAATTATATTGACTCTTTTTTGATGAAGGAGGACCATCATCTCCGCCATCACCTTGGTGAATACCCTCGGTGCCGTGGAGAGTCCGAACGGCAACGTCTGGAACTGGTAATGGCAATCCTGTACTGTGAATCTCAGATAAGCTTGGTGAGGAGGATAAATGGGAACATGCAAGTAAGCATCCTTTATGTCTACTGACACCATGAAGTCTCCCTCCTCCAGACTGGAAATCACTGCCCTCAGTGATTCCATTTTGAACTTGAATCATTTCAAGTAGAGATTCAGATTATTCAGGTTTAGGATCGGTCTGACCGAGCCGCCCGGCTTCGGAACTACAAAAAGGCTTGAATAAAACCCCTCCCCTTGTTGTGACAAAGGTACCAGGACTATGACCTGATCCTGACATCATTTTTGGATTGCCGCTGTTACTGCTTCCCTTTCTGGAAGAGAAGCTGGCAAGGTCAATTTGAAAAATCGGCATGGGGGAACGTCTTGAAACTCCAGCTTTTATCCCTGGGACACTATTTGCAACACCCAGGGATCCAGGCCAGACAGAATCCAACCTTGGCTGAACAGTTTCAGACGTGCCCCCACCCGAGCGGCCTCCCGCAAAGGAGCCCCAGCGTCATGCTGAAGATTTGGCAGAAGCAGGGGTAGACTTCTGCTCCTGGGAACCTGAAGCTGCTGTGGACTTCTTTCCCTTTCCCCTTCCCCTACGCGCAAAGAAGGGGGAACCTCTCGCTTTTTTGTATTTATTGGGCCGAAAGGACTGCATGTGCGGGTGATATGTCTTTTTTGCCGGTGCAGGCGCAGAGGGCAAAAATGTCGACTTACCTGCGGTAGCTGCCGAGATTAACGCATCCAGTCCATCGCCAAATAAGGCCTCACCTTTATATGGGAGAGCCTCCATATTTATTTTGGAATCTGCATCCGCATTCCACTGGCGAATCCACAATGCCCGCCGAGCTGATACTGCCATGGTAGCGGCTCTTGAACTCAAGAGTCCAATATCTTTCATCGCTTCTAGCATGTATGCGGCAGCGTCTTTGATATTCTCTAACTTAAGGAGTATCTCATCTTTATCAATCGTGTCAATTTCTGATGAAACACTTTCTGACCATTTTTCAATAGTATGACTCACCCACGCGCAAGCAATTGTGGGCCTGAGCAGTGTACCATGGGCAACATAAATGGATTTCAATGTAGTTTCCATCTTTCGGTCTGCCGGCTCTTTTAGTGAAGCCGTGCCAGGTGCAGGGAGAATTACCTTCTTTGTCAACCTGGACAGTGCACTGTCTAACACAGGGGGTGACTCCCATTTTTTTCCTGCCCTCCACCGGGAAAGGATAAACTATCTGAATTCTCTTGGGAATACGAAATTTATTTTCGTGATTCACCCACATCCCTTCAAAGAGTGTATTAAGCTCGTGGGAAGGAGGGAAAGTGACCTTAGATTTCTTTTCTTTATAGAAATAAGCCTTCTCCTGAGGTACAGGAGTGGCTTCTGTGACTTCCAGAACTTCCCTTATAGCCACAATCATATATTGTATATTTTTTGCCAATTTATGATCTTTTTCTGTGGAGTCACTATCGTCGACACAAGAATCAGTGTCCGTGTCGGTATCAGTATTCACAATATTCGCAAATAGTCTCTTATGTGACCCAGAGGGGTCGCCTGCGGATGGAAGAACAGAGCCCTGAAAAATCACATCCTATTGATATGATGCATACTATCACGTATTTCTTTCACCCATGCAGGCTCTTGGTGTGCCGGCAGCGCCACCACATAACACTTCTGTGTCCCTAAAATGGTTTCCTCCGGGGAGGAACTCCCTGCCTCTGACATGTCTTACACACGTGTATAACACACACACACAGACACACTGGGACTTATAGGGGACAGACCCACAGTAAAATCTATCAGAGGGACACAGTTTAGGAGCAGCCAGTTCACAACCCCAGCGCCAGTGTCTAATGCCTGTGAACACAGAATGCCCACTGACATGCAGCGCTTTTTACACAGTAAAAAACACTTGTAAAGCACCAAATTCGCTTGTGCCCCCCCCCCCCCCTGTTTTGCACCCTGATACTTGTAGTCAGAAGTGAAGGAGGACGAGCGATGTCTCTGCAGCCTGAGGAGAGACAATGGCACTGAGCAGTGTGCTGGCTGCCTAAGGAAGAAGCTCCGCCCTTTTTACCTCAGAAACTTTACATAATATTTATACTGGCAGGGGTAGGGCTGTGCCTGGGCATCTTATGCCCCCTTTTTGCCAGTTTATAGAGGTGTTTTTGCTGCCCAGGGCACCCCCCCCCCCCCCGGCCCTGCACCCTGCAGTGCCTGTGTGTGTGGGCAGCAATGGCGCGCTGCGCTCTCGCCAGCCGCACTGTACCTCAGCCATCACTTTTCTTGATAGAAGATCTGTCTTCTTCTACTCACCTGTCTTCTGTCTCTGTGAGGGGGGTGACGGCGTGCCGTGGGAGTGAGCATCTAGACACGGCTAGTGTTCAGTACCCTTCAGGAGCTAATGGTGTCCAGTCAGCCAGATGCAGAGCCATGAAACTCTTCAGGAAGTTGGTTCCTACTTCTGCCCCCTCAGTCCCACGAAGCAGGGAGACTGTTGCCATCAGTTCTCCCTGAAAACAAAAAACCTAACATGTCTTTTCAGAGAAGCTCAGTAGAGCTCCCCTAGAGTGCATCCAGTCTGCCTGGGCACATTTCTAAAACTGTGGTCTGTAGGAGGGGCATAGAGGGAGGAAACAGTTCACACCCATTGAAAAGTCTTAAGAGTGCCCATGGCTCCTGCGGAACCGTCTATACCCCTTGGTCATGAAGTGGACCCCAGCATCCTCTAGGACGTATGAGAAAATATGAAAAACTCATGTCGACCTTTTGACCTGTTGACCTAGTACATGTCGACCTAAAGACCATGTTGACCGATTGACCATGTCGACCTAATGCATGTCGACCTTCAGTTGTCAACCTAATGATTGTCGACCTAAGTTGTGTCGACCTAACAACGGTATCCCGATGGCGGGGCTGGCAGAAACATGGTCACTCATTGAGTTGTGCAGTGTGATTAGATTTCTGTATCTAAAGGACACATCAGCGGCTAAAATTCACCGGCAACTTGTCGAGGTATACAGTGATAATATCGCGTCATGGAACCAGTTTTGGATTTGGTGCATGGCGTTTGATAACAGCAGGACATACGTTGCTGCTAATCTTGAATGTCTGTCCTGTCGTTATCGAAGGCAGTGCATCAAACCTGGTATCTGCCCATATGTGGAGCTTACCTAGGGGGCCATTACAGGTCATGGCCTGTGAGGGATAAGTACAGTATTTGTACTGTCACTGGACACTTTGTTCGGACAGAATTGTAAGATATGTACCAGGCTTCAGTGCTTTCATAGACAAAGGACAGTCCATCTATGACCTAATACTATCATTTGGTTGTGCCCTCTAGGAAAACATTCATTATTCAAATCACAATTTATCTTAGCTTCATGTTAATATTAAAACCGTAATCTAATTTTATTTCTGCAATATATCTTCCGTGATGATGACTGATCAATTATAATCAAAAGTGTGTGAAAATATAGTGTGGTGAGAGGGCTTGTGTCTCACCACATTTGCCCACATTCTGGTGGGATTAGCTCCCTCCAAGGGAGAAGAAAACAAGACCTGCACATTCTGCACAGCAGCAACTGGAGAAACAGAGATCCGGGTTTTCCAGCTCACCCAGAACAGCAGCAAGTCACATGCAGGGGAAGTGTTTAAAAAGCTCAAACACCCACAGTGCATTGCGCTGATGCCTATTAGGCTCCGGTGAGCAGGGATCAGTTTGCAAGGCCAGGGACTATGGCATGTGTGTCTGCAAGCCACTACAGAGGACTGATGATGGAGCACAAGAAGTGCTAAGACTTTTTCGGTTTGTGTTTTTATTTTTCTGTTTGTACCTGTGTGACCAGGCCCAAGCCTGAATATACTCTGCACAGTGTGTGCTACCAGTGAAGACGCTGTGTTGTAATTGGAATACCTGCCTGCGAGGCCTTATTTCAGTACCTGTGTTACAATAGATTAGAAAAATATGAACTGAAATCATTATATGAGCGTATTCCTATGATCTTTATATTCCTGTGTCCCTGTATCACTTAGTAACTGGGAGGAGGGATAATCTTTTCTTAAAATAACTCATTTTCTGCACTATAGTGTCTGTGAATCTACAGTGTTCTATTAATATCCCACAGCTATCAATAATAAGCTGAAACAGCTGCCCATAGCAACCAAAAAGGTTCTAACTACCATTTCTAGAATGTATTAGATAAATGATAGCTAGAATTTGATTGGTTGCCATTGGCATCATATCCTTTAGAAGGTGTGATACATCAACCCTAGAATCTTCCTTTTAAGCTGAAAAGATACTGTGACAGTGAGTCTGTGGGCCTAATCCAGACCTGATTGCAGCAAGCAGCAAATTTGTTAGCTAATGGGCAAAACCATGTGCACTGCAGTTGGGGCAGATATAACATGTGCAGAGAGAGTTAGATTTGGGTGGGTTATATTGTTTCTGTGCAGGGTAAATACTGGCTGCTTTATTTTTACACTGCAATTTAGATTTCAGTTTGAACACACCCCACCCAAATCTAACTCTTTCTGCACATGTTAATTCCCCCTCTCCCCCCTGCAGTGCACATGGTTTTGTCCATTAGCTAACAAATTTGCTGCTGCTATCAGGTCTGAATTAGGCTCTATGTTTCAGCTTATTCAAAGGTCTACAATTCTTCCTCTCTAAACTGCAACAATATTTCAAAGATCTAAAGCAAATATAATGTTGCAATTTCTTCCCGAGCTAGTTATTCCTCTCTAAAATGTACCCAGTATTTCTCTTATCATGTGGTCCGCTCCACTCCACATGAAATGGGGATGTAGTCATATGAAAAGTGCTCTCACTGTTTGCTGTATTCTTGGTAATACATTCTGGCAATAATAATACAATCTGCCGCTAAAATAATTTTATTTCTCCTGATATAATATTGTTTTTACAATTTATTATTGTTTTTACCTTTTTTTTTGTTATGGAGGTTGTCTGTTGTATTTTGCCACTTTGTTCTCCTATATTGTTTACAGTTCTCACTATTGGGTCTATATACTTGTACTAAGCCTTGTAGAGAGATAAGGTGGATGGAAATACAGTAAAGTACCAACCAACCAGCTCTTAGCTGTCATTTTTCAAACCTGTAATATTGCAGTTAGTAGCTGATTGGCTGGTAGTTTATCACTGTCCACAAGGCTTAGTACACAGACCTCCTCAATCAGACTGTGACTAAAATGTATCTTGTAGGCTAGGTGAGTAGGGAGTACCACCCAAATTGTCATCAGGCTGCACTACTACAGACAGGCGTTTCGCTGCATTTCAAGGAAACAATGCAATACTATAAGCCAGGAAATGTAACGTAAGATTACACAGCAGTACAACATAAGACTCCTTACCTGGGAGATGCTTTCCATTTTCAATGTTACTGTAAGCACCAATTGTCATAAGGAGAATGGGAAGTATTGTGTTTTTGGAATTAACTTATAAATGACAGGAATTCTGTGTCGCAACAGGTTGTATGTAATACGTATCAAAATATGAGGAGACACACAGCAGCCTTAGATGATCCATTCACAATCTACAGTATTAATCACACTGCGATATTATGATAGGAACACATATAAGGTAGTGATGAGCGCCTGAAATTTTTCGGGTTTTGGTTTTGGGTTCGGTTCCGCGGCCGTGTTTTGGGTTCGACCGCGTTTTGGCAAAACCTCACCGAATTTTTTTTGTCGGATTCGGGTGTGTTTTGGATTCGGGTGTTTTTTTCAAAAAACCCTAAAAAACAGCTTAAATCATAGAATTTGGGGGTCATTTTGATCCCAAAGTATTATTAACCTCAAAAACCATAATTTCCACTCATTTTCAGTCTATTCTGAATACCTCACACCTCACAATATTATTTTTAGTCCTAAAATTTGCACCGAGGTCGCTGTGTGAGTAAGATAAGCGACCCTAGTGGCCGACACAAACACCGGGCCCATCTAGGAGTGGCACTGCAGTGTCACGCAGGATGTCCCTTCCAAAAAACCCTCCCCAAACAGCACATGACGCAAAGAAAAAAAGAGGCGCAATGAGGTAGCTGTGTGAGTAAGATTAGCGACCCTAGTGTCCGACACAAACACCGGGCCCATCTAGGAGTGGCACTGCAGTGTCACGCAGGATGGCCCTTCCAAAAAACCCTCCCCAAACAGCACATGACGCAAAGAAAAAAAGAGGCGCAATGAGGTAGCTGACTGTGTGAGTAAGATAAGCGACCCTAGTGGCCGACACAAACACCGGGCCCATCTAGGAGTGGCACTGCAGTGTCACGCAGGATGGCCCTTCCAAAAAACCCTCCCCAAACAGCACATGACGCAAAGAAAAAAAGAGGCGCAATGAGGTAGCTGACTGTGTGAGTAAGATAAGCGACCCTAGTGGCCGACACAAACACCGGGCCCATCTAGGAGTGGCACTGCAGTGTCACGTAGGATGGCCCTTCCAAAAAACCCTCCCCAAACAGCACATGACGCAAAGAAAAAAAGAGGCGCAATGAGGTAGCTGACTGTGTGAGTAAGATAAGCGACCCTAGTGGCCGACACAAACACCGGGCCCATCTAGGAGTGGCACTGCAGTGTCACGTAGGATGGCCCTTCCAAAAAACCCTCCCCAAACAGCACATGACGCAAAGAAAAATAAAAGAAAAAAGAGGTGCAAGATGGAATTGTCCTTGGGCCCTCCCACCCACCCTTATGTTGTATAAACAAAACAGGACATGCACACTTTAACCAACCCATCATTTCAGTGACAGGGTCTGCCACACGACTGTGACTGATATGACGTGTTGGTTTGGACCCCCCCCAAAAAAGAAGCAATTAATCTCTCCTTGCACAAACTGGCTCTACAGAGGCAAGATGTCCACCTCATCATCATCCTCCGATATATCACCGTGTACATCCCCCTCCTCACAGATTATCAATTCGTCCCCACTGGAATCCACCATCTCAGCTCCCTGTGTACTTTGTGGAGGCAATTGCTGCTGGTCAATGTCTCCGCGGAGGAATTGATTATAATTCATTTTAATGAACATCATCTTCTCCACATTTTCTGGATGTAACCTCGTATGCCGATTGCTGACAAGGTGAGCGGCGGCACTAAACACTCTTTCGGAGTACACACTTGTGGGAGGGCAACTTAGGTAGAATAAAGCCAGTTTGTGCAAGGGCCTCCAAATTGCCTCTTTTTCCTGCCAGTATAAGTATGGACTGTGTGACGTGCCTACTTGGATGCGGTCACTCATATAATCCTCCACCATTCTTTCAATGGTGAGAGAATCATATGCAGTGACAGTAGACGACATGTCCGTAATCGTTGTCAGGTCCTTCAGTCCGGACCAGATGTCAGCATCAGTAGTCGCTCCAGACTGCCCTGCATCACCGCCAGCGGGTGGGCTCGGAATTCTGAGCCTTTTCCTCGCACCCCCAGTTGCGGGAGAATGTGAAGGAGGAGATGTTGACAGGTCGCGTTCCGCTTGACTTGACAATTTTCTCACCAGCAGGTCTTTCAACCCCAGCAGACTTGTGTCTGCCGGAAAGAGAGATCCAAGGTAGGCTTTAAATCTAGGATCGAGCATGGTGGCCAAAATGTAGTGCTCTGATTTCAACAGATTGACCACCCGTGAATCCTTGTTAAGCGAATTAAGGGCTCCATCCACAAGTCCCACATGCCTAGCGGAATCGCTCCGTGTTAGCTCCTCCTTCAATGTCTCCAGCTTCTTCTGCAAAAGCCTGATGAGGGGAATGACCTGACTCAGGCTGGCAGTGTCTGAACTGACTTCACGTGTGGCAAGTTCAAAGGGCATCAGAACCTTGCACAACGTTGAAATCATTCTCCACTGCGCTTGAGACAGGTGCATTCCACCTCCTATATCGTGCTCAATTGTATAGGCTTGAATGGCCTTTTGCTGCTCCTCCAACCTCTGAAGCATATAGAGGGTTGAATTCCACCTTGTTACCACTTCTTGCTTCAGATGATGGCAGGGCAGGTTCAGTAGTTTTTGGTGGTGCTCCAGTCTTCTGTACGTGGTGCCTGTACGCCGAAAGTGTCCCGCAATTCTTCTGGCCACCGACAGCATCTCTTGCACGCCCCTGTCGTTTTTTAAATAATTCTGCACCACCAAATTCAAGGTATGTGCAAAACATGGGACGTGCTGGAATTTGCCCAGATTTAATGCACACACAATATTGCTGGCGTTGTCCGATGCCACAAATCCACAGGAGAGTCCAATTGGGGTAAGCCATTCCGCGATGATCTTCCTCAGTTGCCGTAAGAGGTTTTCAGCTGTGTGCGTATTCTGGAAACCGGTGATACAAAGCGTAGCCTGCCTAGGAAAGAGTTGGCGTTTGCGAGATGCTGCTACTGGTGCCGCCGCTGCTGTTCTTGCGGCGGGAGTCCATACATCTACCCAGTGGGCTGTCAGTCATATAGTCCTGACCCTGCCCTGCTCCACTTGTCCACATGTCCGTGGTTAAGTGGACATTGGGTACAGCTGCATTTTTTAGGACACTGGTGACTCTTTTTCTGAGGTCTGTGTACATTTTCGGTATCGCCTGCCTAGAGAAATGGAACCTAGATGGTATTTGGTACCGGGGACACAGTACCTCCAACAAGTCTCTAGTTGGCTCTGCAGTAATGATGGATACCGGAACCACGTTTCTCACCACCCAGGATGCCAAGGCCTCAGTTATCCGCTTTGCAGTAGGATGACTGCTGTGATATTTCATCTTCCTCGCAAAGGACTGTTGGACAGTCAATTGCTTGGTGGAAGTAGTAAAAGTGGTCTTACGACTTCCCCTCTGGGATGACCATCGACTCCCAGCAGCAACAACAGCAGCGCCAGCAGCAGTAGGCGTTACACGCAAGGATGCATCGGAGGAATCCCAGGCAGGAGAGGAATCGTCAGAATTGCCAGTGACATGGCCTGCAGGACTATTGGCATTCCTGGGGAAGGAGGAAATTGACACTGAGGGAGTTGGTGGGGTGGTTTGCGTGAGCTTGGTTACAAGAGGAAGGGATTTACTGGTCAGTGGACTGCTTCCGCTGTCACCCAAAGTTTTTGAACTTGTCACTGACTTATTATGAATGCGCTGCAGGTGACGTATAAGGGAGGATGTTCCGAGGTGGTTAACGTCCTTACCCCTACTTATTACAGCTTGACAAAGGCAACACACGGCTTGACACCTGTTGTCCGCATTTCTGTTGAAATAGTTCCACACCGAAGAGCTGATTTTTTTGGTATTTTCACCAGGCATGTCAACGGCCATATTCCTCCCACGGACAACAGGTGTCTCCCCGGGTGCCTGACTTAAACAAACCACCTCACCATCAGAATCCTCCTGGTCAATTTCCTCCCCAGCGCCAGCAACACCCATATCCTCCTCATCCTGGTGTACTTCAACACTGACATCTTCAATCTGACTATCAGGAACTGGACTGCGGGTGCTCCTTCCAGCACTTGCAGGGGGCGTGCAAATGGTGGAAGGCGCATGCTCTTCACGTCCAGTGTTGGGAAGGTCAGGCATCGCAACCGACACAATTGGACTCTCCTTGTGGATTTGGGGTTTCGAAGAACGCACAGTTCTTTGCGGTGCTACTGCTTTTGCCAGCTTGAGTCTTTTCATTTTTCTAGCGAGAGGCTGAGTGCCTCCATCCTCATGTGAAGCTGAACCACTAGCCATGAACATAGGCCAGGGCCTCAGCCATTCCTTGCCACTCCGTGTGGTAAATGGCATATTGGCAAGTTTACGCTTCTCCTCCGACAATTTTATTTTAGGTTTTGGAGTCCTTTTTTTACTGATATTTGGTGTTTTGGATTTGACATGCTCTGTACTATGACATTGGGCATCGGCCTTGGCAGACGACGTTGCTGGCATTTCATCGTCTCGGCCATGACTAGTGGCAGCAGCTTCAGCACGAGGTGGAAGTGGATCTTGATCTTTCCCTAATTTTGGAACCTCAACATTTTTGTTCTCCATATTTTAATAGGCACAACTAAAAGGCACCTCAGGTAAACAATGGAGATGGATGGATACTAGTATACAATTATGGACGGACTGCCGAGTGCCGACACAGAGGTAGCTACAGCCGTGGACTACCGTACTGTGTCTGCTGCTAAAATAGACTGGTTGATAAAGAGATGTAGTATGTATGTATAAAGAAGAAAGAAAAAAAAACCACGGGTAGGTGGTATACAATTATGGATGGACTGCCGAGTGCCGACACAGAGGTATCTACAGCCGTGGACTACTGTACTGTGTCTGCTGCTAATATAGACTGGTTGATAAAGAGATGTAGTATGTATGTATAAAGAAGAAAGGAAAAAAAACCACGGATAGGTGGTATACAATTATGGATGGACTGCCGAGTGCCGACACAGAGGTATCTACAGCCGTGGACTACCGTACTGTACTGTGTCTGCTGCTAATATAGACTGGTTGATAAAGAGATGTAGTATGTATGTATAAAGAAGAAAGAAAAAAAAACCACGGGTAGGTGGTATACAATTATGGACGGACTGCCGAGTGCCGACACAGAGGTAGCTACAGCCGTGAACTACCGTACTGTGTCTGCTGCGACTGGATGATATAAAATATATATATATATATTATATCACTACTGCAGCCGGACAGGTATATATTATATAATGACGGACCTGCTGGACACTGTCTGTCATCAGAATGAGTTTTTTTATAGAATAAAAAAAAAAACACCACACAAGTCACACGACGAGTGTTTAACTTTTTCAGGCAATCACAATATAGTATACTACTAACTATACTGGTGGTCAGTGTGGTCAGGTCACTGGTCAGTCACACTGGCAGTGGCACTCCTGCAGCAAAAGTGTGCACTGTTTAATTTTAATAATATGTACTCCTGGCTCCTGCTATAACCTATAACTGGCACTGCTCCCCAGTCTCCCCCACAATTATAAGCTGTGTGAGCACAGTCAGATATATACATAGATGATGCAGCACACTGGGCTGAGCAGTGCACACTGATATGGTATGTGACTGAGTCACTGTGTATCGTTTTTTTCAGGCAGAGAACGGATTATATTAAATAAAACTGCACTGTCTGGTGGTCACTGTGGTCAGTCACTAGTAAACTCTGCACTCTCTACAGTACTCCTAAGCTCCAGTAAATCAAGTGTCTCTGTCTCAAATCAATCTCACTCTCTCTCTTCTAATCTAAATGGAGAGGACGCCAGCCACGTCCTCTCCCTATCAATCTCAATGCACGTGTGAAAATGGCGGCGACGCGCGGCTCCTTATATAGAATCCGAGTCTCGCGATAGAATCCGAGCCTCGCGAGAATCCGACAGCGTCATGATGACGTTCGGGCCGCGCTCGGGTTAACCGAGCAAGGCGGGAAGATCCGAGTCGCTCGGACCCGTGAGAAAAAAACATGAAGTTCGGGCGGGTTCGGATTCAGAGGAACCGAACCCCGCTCATCTCTAATATAAGGGGTCTGTTCTTGGTGCTTTTTGTGAAAGTCTCATTTATAGTGCAGTCACAGATGGTCCATGTAGAATCACACAACACTGTAATGCAATATATATCCACAAAATTGAAACTGGCTAGGAAACAGGGTCTTTGATTCAAACATCATGGCTGACATTTAAAACTCATCGACATTGCCGTCTAACCTACAGAGTTCCGGAAGAGAGAACGTCACTTCCAGTTACAGTTCATCACTTCCAGCCATGGTTACACTGAGAGAAATCTGACATCACATCCAGTTCCAGCTTCTAAAGTGGAAGTAGATCAAATTAAGAAACTATTTAAACAGACACCTGCATCCAATAACATAGTGTCTTGAAGCAGAGTCTGGAACACTCAAAACGTGTTGGGTACTTGTGTGGACTTAAAGTAAAGGTGACTCCTTGCCAAGACCTTCCAGAGCTACCTTATTGTGGACACAAGGATCAGGAACTTGACCCCCATATTTACATGCTATCTTTCCAGGGGCATTTTAAAAGAGGAGAGGGCCCTTGTACAGACTTCGTGTGGGTCCCCTACTCTGTACGGCACAGCAGTCTCCAGCATTGTGCCAAAGTCTACTGCGCATGCGCAGGTCTCTGGCAACATGGCGCAACAGCCATTTTGGGTATGTTTTTCGCATTGGCTGCAGCACTCGACGCGGGACTCCTGAAAGATAAGTATTAAAATGTGGGTGCAGTGTATGCTCCCCTGGACCCACACTGCACACATTATAGAAACGCCGACGTGTCTTACCATCTTCACTGTAGTAAGGCACGCAGTATGTTGGAGTGCTGCATTGTGCATGCCTCATCCCTCCACACTACAATATTATGTTTAATGCATTTAAAATCTGTGCTTTTTTTGTTTCTGTTCCTCCTATATTCATTATTGAACGGACAGTTCTAAGGCTTCTTGTTTTTAATCTCCCAATCCAAAGGGAATTTGACAATAACAACAGTACCTGTCATCACAACATAGTTAATATTTGTCTATGTATAAGTCACATATCATTAATAAATGGATCAATGATTGTGCATTTTATATGAAATACATTTCTATATATTGTAAGAACAGTGCCAAACATCTCTTGTAACTGCTATTTGCAATGTACCTTTGCCATCCAGTTGTGCATTGTGCTTCGTACTTCTAGTGAGATATTTAATAAGACTGATAGCTCAAATTTACTACATTTCTGTAAACTCTATCAACTTTTATAGTGTGTAATCATGTAACAAAATGAGTCATTTTTCCAATCATCCTCCCACTCACTATCCAGTCACAGATAAACTGTAGCTACAGATTGGGGGAAAATGTTACTTAACTACTTTTAAAATACAGCTACAAACAGTTTTTTTTTATGTTTCAACACTGTGATAAAGCTAGCCAGACATACTATCCTTTAATATTAACACAGAGATGTCATCTGCAGCAAACAGATCAATAAATTACTAATTAATGAGAGGGAAACCCTAAAGGGGCTTCACAGCATCTTGTTCAGATGAGATTGTGGCCCTCAGAGGCGGAACTACCGGCAGTGCAAGCAGTGCGTTGCACTGGGGCCTGCCTCTG